>NC_081412.1:140100746-140406162 GCF_030272615.1 Cryptomeria japonica | reverse complement strand
TTGTAATGTTTCATCCTATTGCTACAACAAAACTATTTAATCCCATTACAAATGCATAACATGGTAATTCCTATCCTTACGGAAATCTAATAGCCTCTCTAATGCATGCAACGATTTCATCCTCAAAATATAGTGTGCCACAATTTATTTTCCCCACATATTTGCATTTGCCGCCTTGTTTAATTGCTCAGAATGCCATAACCCGATCTATTCCCATTCTCTTATTGTGCATCCCCATAATAATCCTCTTATAAAATCTTATCCTTCATGTGTATGCAATTATCTCCCCTCTAAAAATAGTTCAATTTCATCTTCTCAGTATTTTTCTCTATCGAAAAACTCTCCAACTTCCGTTGCCTTACATGTGATAAATACATATACATACATATGCATGTTATCCTTGTTTATCTACTTTCTTATTTTCTTATAAATAAAGATTCTTTTTTTAATTATTATTCATTTTATATTTAAATAAAATGATAATTTTGTTTTTAGATTTTTAATATAAAGAACATTTAATTTATAAATAAAATATTAGATAATTTTTAAAATAAAATATGTAAATATTAATATCATGAGATGTCTTTTAATAAAATATTAAAATTCTAATATTGGTAATAAAATAATAATTTATAAACAATAATTTAGTCATTAATAATATCTTGATAAAAATTAGTCAAGAGTTATATTTTAATTACAATTCGATGTTCATAAATAACATAGCCATTAATATATATTCATAAATAATAATTAATAAAATGATTAAATAAATAAATAATAAAATAAGGTTGTGACACAAACTCTTCCCTTTTCCTCTTAAAGTCAAATCAAGAACTCATTGAATATCATAAGGAGAGTCGTCTTTTTAATCTAGAGGTTATCTTGTACATCACACCCCACATTTACAAGATTTCCCATGTAGAGGTGCACGAACGTGCAAATTTGAATATCAACAATCTTCTAGCTGAAATTTGGATGAAAGTTGGCAATAAGATCTAGAAACAACTCTATTCTACAAAGTTGGCGTTTAAACGTAAAAACCTGTTAGCCTTGGGTATTCATCAAATGCATACCTAGGTGAAAAAAGGTATGCCTCTAGTACAACCCGATGGAAGATAGCCAAGTAGATGAAGCTTCTCTATTCAAGGATTAAGTTTTAGAGGGGATTTCGGCTATGGGATGTACTTCCATTCCTCTTACTGTTCGGGATAACAAGTTTGTTGGTTGACTAGAAATGCAATCTATTCAGTCTAGTCAAAAGCCTTCTCCTTGTAAGCCCGATTTGAAGGAAAAAGGCAGTGCCTTCCAACCTAGAGAATGATTAGGAAGCAAATATTACGATGCCTTTGGATGAAACAAAATGCTAGTTCAAAAGAAGCAAAAACAATGGTTCATAATTTATACTAAAGAACTTTTACCTTAGAAAAAGCTTGGATCTGAGGCTTTTCATTTAGAGCCTTTGGAGGAGGAATTTCCCTCTGTTGAGAAGTTTGGGGATTTAGCTCTAGAGGATGTAACTACCAAAAAATTAAAAAAGTGTAACAACACCTTTTAATCTGACAAGAAAATTTATAGAACAATATGCATCTTTTATTAAAGAATGCTATCTAAAATTGCATAAACAAAATTTTGTATAATAATTTCATCTTTTCACAATTTGACATGTAAGTATTAAATACTAACTAAAAGGAAAGCTTGAAAGCAAGCGATTCTAAATATTATAATCCACTACATCATGTAAACATACAGAACATGATGAGAAAATGAAGAACAGTTTAGAAGCTACAATGTCTCGTATTTTATACGAGTTGATGTCCAATCAAGTATTGGCATATTCTGCTTGAGGGAGAGTATCATTGGGATGCTTTACCTCCGACCATAGACCTGGCGGTTGCCCCCGCTCACCTTCCTTCCAAAAGTGGCCCTACCCTTCGCGAGGGTGCGGACACAAGACTAGATCTAATTGCCATCTGAGCCTGGTGTTTAGAAACTTACACACCTCTAGTCGGTCGCACACTATAGACTTCTACAGGTATCTGGTTCTATTCTACAGGTATCTGGTTCTGGTGAACTAACGGGCGCATGCAGAACAATGCACCACCTTGGCCAAAGGATTTAGTCTTGTTAAATATGCACGACATGTGTGCAATCATCTGTCCACCCACCCTACTCAACTTGATACTTATATATTCTTGTGTTCTAATTAACCTGGTGGAGGTCGACAATGGCTTAAGAGCATGCTTGCTCTGCATTGAGGTTATGACGTTCTAGTTCACATGCAATAGCAATGGAGAACTCTAGAAACATGATTTAATCACATGCAATAGCAATGGAGAACTCTAGAAACATGATTTAATCATTTCTATCTTGTTCATATGGATTGGAAGGTTTTAACTTGCAGCTTTGAAGCATCTACAAAAGTATTTACACTCAGCTAAGCTCACTAGTCAACTGACATTTCCTTGTACGATCCAACAAGTATAATTGAACAAGAAATTCAATTCTTACTTAAAAATTTATCTAAGAATCTATAATAGCACCTTACATGCATACCCTTAACGTGCACTTGCTACATTCTGCATGCATACAATTGTATGCCAATTTTGCACCCTAATTGAATGCATACTCTTCCTCTTACTGCAATTACTTGCATGCCTATAGGTGCAGGCCAATAAAATGCATTTCTTATTCCAAATAGGTGACCATTCATGAGCTTGTTCTTCTTATCTAATAATAAAGAATTGGAATTGTCCACTATAATTCTGCAACTAATACAATCAGATTCCTATCTTGCAGCTATGTCTTCATGAGAGAGAAGCTTCTAAGTAACACAAAGTGTTTCTTATTGAGACAACAATGTCTCCACCCAAGTTCATGAAATGGTTTTTGTTCTTGAATTAAGTAAAAAAATTAGGTTTTAGGCTACTCCCTTATACGTATCCAATTGCAGCCTCTAAAGAATATAATAACTACTCACAATGTCTTTCCTTAGTGAAATAATTTACAGGGTTCCTTAGACCCGTTTATGTGTTTGCGTTCAAGATTCAGTTTGATTGAGTAAAGAATAGTTTTGCTTAGGTAAACTTACATTTTGACCAGAGCAAATAGATTCGATAGGCTTGCTATAGTTGTTATCTTTTCATTATTGGCAGAAAGATGACATTGAAATACGTATCATGCATTACTGGCTTCTATTAATTCTGGCGGATTTTTGACACAATAAGACTCATATTATTTCATGAGAAAATGCTTGATAAGGAAAGATGGAATATGAATTAGCCGTACTATTTACAGAGCTATACAAGCTCGCACTCATTCAAAACTAGTAAAAACTAAAAGAAGTGAGACTTCGCATGCCTGAGTTTGAGGATTGGAGTCATTGAGTTGCTTAGACTGCAGCTTTAAAGCTATCGAGCTCCCTCTCCACAACCCGTGGTAGCTATCTCTCACAGCTTACGCCTTCCAAATACATGCGCCAATGTTTTCTGCTATCTTTTTCTCAGTGATTAATTATAATCCCCCCAAGAATGAGCGAGCTCCGTCCTTATATGGCCGGACTCCAAATATCATTTAATTTCAAGAGATCAAGAAACGGCTCAGACGAATGCAGCACTAACAATTTGAATTTCATTTCATTTTAACTCAAGAAAAGATCCATGTGTCGATTATTAGAATCCCCACCGCATATTATTCTCATACTTGCCAATTCACATTATGGCTCGATATAAGTATTACTCATAATGGACCGATATGGGTCCAGCTATATTAGCCGTATTAAATTTCCAAAGGTATTAACTTAATATGTATATGCATGTGTTTATTATCATTACGTAAAACACATGTGAGTGAGTCTGTGTCTGTGTCTATGTGTTTGTGTTTAACCAATATCTCGTTTTAATTTAAGTCATTATTTTATTCCAGAAACATAAATTTATATCAGAAGTTATTGGCAAGGTGGTGACGACCTTAACAAGACATACTATAGCCTACACAAGATTCAAACCCACCAACAACAATATTACCGACACTAACCAAAATGACGCTAGGTCGACAACTCTAAACCTAGCAAGGTCAACTTATCTTAGTTGTGCATAAGTTGGCATTGATGGCAACTTTGACCTCTTCTCATGTTTGCGCCCCTCTCCCCCATGATACTCTCCCTCTCCTCGTTGAGGGTGACGGGGGTTCCTGCATCCACTTAGTTTCACAGAGGTAGTTAGGTCATAACTTTGATCATATCTAGAATCATACATATCAAAACATCAGATTGCATATCTAATCAAATAAAAACTCGTTCTTTCAATGTATCTCATCCATCTGATGCATTCACATAGTTTCAAGTATAAACTCCACATCACTATTATGCAACAAAACAAAATGAAATTGTTCATGAGAAAAAGGGATGTAACAAAAAGGATGGACAAGAGTCTCCAACAGAAAAGCTCACTTAATAAAAAAGCATCTTCCCAAATGATTTTGAGATCACATAAGGAAAAGAACATGGAAAGAATATATATTTAGCTTCTTCAGATTTAAATGTTAGTAGTTTGCAGTGACGGCTACCTTTTTGTATCCTCTTTTCAGGGGTGCAGAGCCCAACAGAACCTGCAATTAATCTATCAAAAATGAAAAACAACTGCTTGAATGTGTTTTAAGACAAAAATATTTTTATTTGATATGGAACCCAAAAAAGATACACAATATCAATATAGTTCCCTTAAAATTTTGCATGTAGAAGCTCCTGAATGATAATGATCTTCTGGGAAAAAGATGTGCCTGTATTTTGGTAAATAATTTTATATTTTGATTTTATTGATTAATAAAATTTGTTTGTTTATCATTATGTTGATCATTGAAAAACTGTTGCTCTGCATTTTATTGTGCTGTAGGGGCTTTTTCTATACATCATTTTCTTGTAGCTTTTTCTATTGGCATTGCATCATTCTTGTTGGGCTAGGGCGTTTCATTAACAGAATATCTTCTAAATTTGTCAATGCTTTGCTACTTTTTCTGTTAAATGTTAATATGATGCCACTTAAAATATAAATAAAATGAATGCTTCACACTTCAGAGAAAAAATATTAACCAGCATGTCTAATCAACAACAAATAGGAAAGAACGTCCAGCACAGTGAGTTTACTTTATTACCCGGTTGTCCCAAATATTGAGAGCATTATAGCGCCCGAGACAACTAGTATAGATGATCCTAATAGTAAGGCTGCTCCAGTCTTAGTTGTCACCTCTTTGTAGAAAAAGACAGCCCACATGGCACTTACAAGGAGTTGGCACTGAACTAATGGCCATCCAAGAGCTACCCCCAAGTCCAAAGTTGCATATATGCTACATGGCAACAAAGACCTCTGTTATCAAACAGAAGAAAAAAGTACAATGATATCTATTACAAAAAAAGTAGAAAACTAGTTTGCTTTCCCTCTAGTTTCCAAAATTACATGTAAAGTGTTTCGCTTCTAGTAAACTTCTCCAATTTTTCTCAAACATATACATAGCAGATGAAAAACGAGATTGTCTAAACATTCTATTCTGTAAAAATACCACTAAATCTTAAGAAGATTTATCATTGTAATACACAATTCTGCTTTTAGTAGAATTGTCTATGTTTTCTCAAACATATAAATAGCAAATGAAAAGTGGGATATAATGTATATATATTATATCTTGCATTTTGTAGGCTAGCCACACAAATTAGCCAAGTCATAAAGAATGGGGAGGGGCACAAAAGGCAGGTGCAAATTTCTAACTAACATAAGCATCTGGTGATCAAAAAAGCAAAAGAAGGTATCCTAAGGTTTCTTTGTGCTTTTCACACATAAGAAAGAAGAATCATTTTCCTTATGCAATGAGGGTTTTGCAGTGAAAACCTGAAAAAGTTTCCCAAGCTCCAAAGGAGACCTGCAAGAAAAGCTGGGCCCACCGCTCCAGGGACATACAAAGAAGGTAGGGGCCTTCCCTGGAAGACTAAAACAATAGTATAAGTGCCAAGAAGCACCAGTGTCATTGTCATGGACCCTATTCCAAAGGACACCAGGTATTCTACTCCAACAACGTCCTGCAGAAACAAAAACACCAATAGATTTTAGATTCAATAGGACAGCCAAATAGATCAGAAGTCTCAGAAGCCAACAAATGCTTTCAAGACACATGCTATATATGCAAGTAAAATATGTGTACAACAAGCAGTATAATCCAAGAAGCAAAAGGACATGAATCGTGTCTGATAAAGGACGAACTAAAATGTTCAAGGAACGTGATTTATCCAGCTATTATATTTTAATTTATTTGCCAATACTCGATAAAAATGTGGGTACTAGGTTAGCATTTTTTAATGATAGAAACTCCATAGCATTCAGCACTTGGCCCAGTTATCTTCCAGACAACAAAAACTACAATCAGATATAGAGGTAAATGTTCCATCTTAAATAGAGATAGAAATGTATATACATGCTAATTAAACTATCACCATCTACATTTCCTTGGACTTGTATTACTATTAGGTACTTTATTTCTTGAAATCTATCTTTTAATGATATCTGATAATCAATTTTGCAGAACATAAATCAGGTAAATGTCAAGCTACCTTTTGTTGCTTCAAATACTGGAGAAGTTACCCAACGGAAATGTGATCATAAAGATATCATTTGCCATTGAGAAGTTATATATTTCAGGTATGCTATTGCACTGTGGTGTATTGAAACTTTTCCTAGATCTATCACTAAAGGTCCATCGAGCTCAAATATGGAGATAACACAGTTCAATTTTACAATCTCTATATAACTTTGCTCAAGATAAACGACCATAATATTACCATTGTAGATGGTTCAATCCATTTTCAACATCAAGACAGTTGAACCATTATGCCATTGCTAAAGCCTAGGCCTATTAGATGTAGATGGATACTAAAATTATAATGTCAAAAATTAATAAACAGAAAACAGAAATTGTTGCACACAAGGGAAACTATTAAAATAACTATGAATACAACTACTCTAAACTGCTTATTTTTTAACATTATTTTTTGAATATCGCTGCATTGTTTTTATACCGACATTTGGAGTGAACTACACTAACTATTCATCATGCTCATTTTTGTATATTTCCAACCTTTTATGGTCAGAAACAGTGCATTTGTATTTTGATAGTATTTAAATGGAACCTGGAATGTCATTTATTTTAACCATTTCGTCAGTGGACAATCATTTATTAGAAGAAAATCCCAAGTCAGAACTAAGATCCAAAGTAAGAAATAAATTTAATTTTCCAACAATGAATAGCAGGACATTTTAGAACAAAATGAAATTATAGTTGTGGGCTTTCATAACTAATTTTTAAAGAAACTATTTTTAACAAAAGCAGCTAAAGATAAGTTATTAAAGCTACGAAGTATTATTTTGGATGTTCTAAATGGTTGCAGCTACTGATCAGCCATAGTTGTTTTTTAAATTTTTACCTATCAAAACAATGCACATGGATCAAGAAATTGTTCCAGTGCTGAAATATCCTCTATATCGAGAGGCAAAAGGTAAGGTTGGACAGTTAAAGACGTCAACCTTCCACAGTCCATAATTTTAGAAATTTGTATTTTTGGATTTAACTGTGTGATAACTTTTAACCATCAATATTTTGGATCACACTCCATGATCCATCATCAGGATATACGGAGCAAGAAAGGAGAATTAAAATTGAAAGATGAAGGAAAAGACATTGGAACTATCAATAAGTAACAAAGGATTTCGAATGAACTCGTCAGTTTGAAATGTAACTGAGCCATGTGAAATCCACATTTTTATGAGGAGATACAATAAAATTATAACGGTCGAAGAACATGAGACCAAAGCATACAGAAATGGAAAAGTACTCTGCTAGGAAAACAAAACTAATACATGCAGATAAGTTTTCTTGTTCATGGGATTTCTAGCTCTCCTCTTCCCTCAATTGATTGTTCTAACATCAAATGGAATCTGCCACCAAATGGCACTTGGAAATTGAATTTGATGGCGCCTCTCATAGTGACCTGGAACACTCCAGGGCAGGTTGTGTTATCTGTGATTCTTCAGGTAGTCTGATCAAGGCAACTTCCAAAAAGCTCAAACCAGGCACAAATAATGAAGCAGAAACTGAAGCCTTGCTTCTTGGACTACAGTTGGCAAAGGCATGCTGCCTTGACAATATTATGATTGAAGGGAATTCTATGGTCATCCTCGTATGCCTAAGAAAAAGGCATTCAACGAATTGGATAATCTCTGTTCTTTCTCTATCAAGTATCAACCATTATTATAGAGGGAAACAAAATTGCTGATTATCTCTCAAATCAAGGAATAGATTAAATGGAAGATCTTGTTAGTGGTGACTCCATCGAATGTGACCAAATCTTTGTGGGTTTTGGATAATGAGCATGAAGTGACCCCTGCGTCATAATAACAATTACAAGCACATTCAAATCTGTTGTGAGGATGCTAATTTCATATTCAAATTGTTTCCCTACTTGGCAGTACTGTTCATTATTTCATGCATTGAATTGGCTTTAATACCCGCCAGCTCTTGGATTGGCATATCCAAAACAATCTTTCTGCCGCACTGTCCTGTCACCATGAAGCCATTGATTCTGCTGGGAACAAATGTCCGTCAGATGGCATTCATGGGGGAAATCATTGAGGGCAGAATGAAGAAAGTGTTATTTTTTCAGGGTGACAACATGCTCACTGTGATCAAATAAGTGCTGGGCAGCAATTTTCCTCAGGGAGCCGTGAAACATCAGGTGAATTCAATATTTCTTCCATTTTTGTAAGCAATGTCTTCATTATTACGGAGGACAAGGAAATAACTAAGGCTCTCAGTAAATTTTGCTCTGGAATCAATGAGGTTGTGGACAAGGCTTCACCAATAAAGCTTTCCACTCTCCCTTGCACCTGCTATCAATTTAGGGGTATGGCTTCAGTTATATTGTCAGGACTCAGGGGTATCAAGAGACTGGAGGCTCTTATTAAAGTGGTGGCTGCCATTCAATGTTTTCTTAAAGGCTGTATTGGGGTCAACCCATATAGCCCAACTATGAATGCTTTTGAATTGTGTACACTAGAGAAATCTTCTCCTCTCCAGGAGAGATATAATTTGGCAAAGGCAGAAAAGATGATTCATTTCTTGATTCAGCATGCCGGCCTGGCAAAGCATGAAGATGGCATGTATGGACCTGTTGATGTGTATTTTGTACACAACCAAACACAGAATAAAATACCTAAAGGTACCTTATCCTCTCTTGATTAAAGTCTTCGAATGCTGAAGATGTCGCGAAAAGGATCAATCGGGATGACTTCAAAGTTCTTTTTGTAGGATCTCTACGTGTGGATAAGCACCAGTGGTCCTTGTGTATGCTGTTTCTTCAAGGGGCCTTACGTACTTTCAGAGAAAGCTTGTCCGTGTTACTTTCTTTCCAAATGGAGGAACAGGATTTTCCTAACACTAACAGATTTCAAAAAATGTCAAAAAATAAGGGTTTCAAGGAAGGAATACTTGAACTAATCCTAAGAATGACTCAATGAAGACTAGACTTGATAAGATTCTACCAATTTCAGTATCGCCAAGGAATTACAACTCTACTGGAATTGATGTGATCTTCTAAGGGGATTCAATAACTTTCAAATCATCAAGGATATGGATACTATCATAGAGATACATATCAATACTTCCAAGAATGATTGAATTCTTAATCAATCTCAATGTTTCCAATTGACCACACAAGGTGTTCTTACAATCAGTAAGAAGCTAGTGGTTTGGAATGTGAATCTTATCAAAGATCAAGCACAACACTTTGTCCTTCAAACTTAGAACTTAAATGCTATTTCAACTGAGAGTGATTCAAGAAGATAAACAATCATGAAGGTAGCCACAAGTATTGCAATAAAACACCATAACTTCAATATTTTATTGATCTCATAGCCAAATGGACAACAATTGTTCAAAATTCTTTCTTCACTACTCAATCTTGCTACAACAATAACTTTCTAACTTTCTTCTCTCTAAGCTCTCTCTCTTTTCTAACCCCTAAAAATGAAATGAGTGAGGGCATATATAGCATCCTCAAATACAATGAACGGTCTCAGATCGAAAGAAGATCAATGGCTGAGATTCTGACACCTAAACCCTAATTAGGGTTTGTTACAAAAAAGTCCCCATTTAGATAAACATTACTAATCCATAGCCAATAAAGAATTGGCACAAATACCGAGGAGAAATAGACCAATAGGAATTAAGTTGCCACATCATCCTATAACAACTTTTCATCTGGAATCTTGTTCCCTTTCCTATGCTCTTTCTTAGCATATTCAATGAATCTGGACACAATTCTCTCAATCTCAGCAATGGGAATCTCAGGAAGATTCTTCATTCGTTCTTCCAAGTGAAGGACTTGATCAAAAGCAGTGAGAAGAGTCGTCTCCCATCCAGGTTCAATTTCTTTGGTCTTCTCAATCAAGAACATAGTAGTATACATTTGATCTCGTTGCTTTTCTATGGTGATGTTCTCCTTCTTGCAAAAGATGACCTTGATTCTATCCTCCAACTCTTGGATGTCCACACCTATCTCGATCTCAATCCGCCTATCAAGAATGGTACACAACACCTCAAACACCTTATCTTGAATTGGATGAATGATGCCTTCAACTCGACTGCATCTGGTGTTGACGTCTTCAAAAAGGACTTCCTTCATCTAGAGCAGAGCTGACCACTGTAGGAGGCTATGGGTTCCTCCATCCATTATCTTTTCTTGCGTCAGAATCCGTCTTGGTGTTTCTCTTATCACTTGTAAGACTGGGATGATAACATCTCTAGTGTGAGTGAATGCAGCTACAGTTATCATTAGATTATGGATAATCTCAAGGACCTGGATAGCTCGATGAACTGTCTTCATCATTCTTGTTGCAAATTCAACGGCTACCTTGTGAGATTCATCAATCCAAGAACTCATAAGTTGAACCAAGCTCTTCACCCTTTCTGCTTCACCTACTGATTCAAGAGGGAGTGCATGTAAAGGAGATACTGTTGGATCCTGACGTCTCAAGGGCCGATTAAGATGACTAAAATAGTTCCTCCAAGCACTGACCTCTCTCTCAAGCTTCTTATTCTTTTCCATTTCTTCTTTAAGTCTGTCTTTAAGTGCTTCAAATGAATCAGTTGCTTCTTCCATTGCTTGCTCGGAGGTGAGTGGACCAAGCTCAAATGTTTCTAAGTCATACTCTTCTGCAAGAATCTCATCCTCATATTTGTCCACCACTGGTGTAGCTATCTGCACTTTTCTGGATCATATCTCATCTCTAATTACCTTAGACATCTTTGTGGCCTTCTTCTTTATTACTTCATGAGAATTTCCTATAAGGCTTTCCAAGTCAAACACATCTTCTTCATCTTCAACCACGACTACCCTTGTTAGTCTCTCTTTCAGCCAATCAGGAATGGCAGATCTTGTTTCCCTCACTTGTATTTCTTTAGGTAGAGGTCTATCTTCCCGGAAAGGAGATGTTGCTTCATCATCATTCTTTTCTTCATGTTGCTCATTAGCACCAACTTGGGAAGATTGACTTGATGAATGTTGAGGTGTCTGTCCTTTCTCTTGTTTATCATTTTGTACCATGGATTCCATAGACTCGTCAATTTCATATACTATCTACCTCTGATCTTCCCCTTGACTTGCTTCCTTTTCATGCCCAGAAGATGTGCTTGGTGGGCGATCAGGATTTGTTTTCTGCTTCTTCTTGGAAGGTTCTCTCTTCTCAGGTCCTTCTTTCCTCTTTGAGCCTTTAGAATGAGAAGTATTCTCACTCATACTTGCTTCTCCTTCTTCTGGTCTTGCCTCCAAGGTGAATGTCATAGATACATTCTGCTCCTTCAACTTTTGATGCTGTACATCCACCCATCTGCGAGTGCAGGATAAAACGGGAGCCATCAAAGCTCTCAAGTCTAAAACCTCGAGCTCATTCCAATCTATCTTCACTTCTTTGTCTTCCTTCTCATAGGATGACTGGAGGTATCTACCATTATCCTGGGCTTGATCGGCTACTCTATAAATTTTGCATTTCCTGATGAGATCTAAGGGTAGCCTGGAATGCATCTTTCTTTTGACCTCTAAATCGCCTGGGACATTCATCCAGAAGTCCTCCACCTGAAACTCATGCTTGTACTTTTTGCCGACTATCTCCTCCATATAACCATGAGGATCAAAATTCTCTCTCGAGGCAAAGGATGTGAATGAGTATAGTGATAATTCGTTTTCTGCATCTTCCGCGACTTGAGTATTAGGACACACTTCAACTGAATTCCCTAGTATGATGGGCACGGGAATTCCATTTCCATGCTTGTGTCTGGATGCCTTGGCATAAGCTGCCAACTGTCTAGTCACCTCAAGTAGTACTATCCTATCTGTTGGATATCTTGGCAACATGTAGGGAGGTGAAGGACACCCATGAACTCTGATGTATGTGAATTTTTGAAACTGAATGAACCATGCACCATGCTTCTTCACAAGCTCTTGTGCATCCAAAGACAATCGATTGTGAATCCCACCTTGCAATATCCTGGTAATATTCATCGTGAAGGTGTCATTGACTAACTTGTAGTCACTTCTAGGCGGATGATGCAGTTGAACATAAGAATCACAAACTCTTATTTCTCCGGGTCCTCTTCCAATCACTCCTCTGTGAGGTAGCCCTGCATACTCGAAACTCCTGACCAAGGCATATATAACATATGAGCTCATGTGGAATGATTTGGTGGGTCTTAGCCTTCTCAACTGCACGTCCAGACAATTGCTAATGATTCTGGCCCAATGAAGCATTCCTTTTCCTTGGACGATCACTTGTATGAAGAAGAACATCCACTTGTCGAAGAAGAAGGCTTGAGAAGCACCTGTAACTCGATTGAGCAAAGTTATCAAGTTCCTGTATTCCTCCTGGAAGTCAATCCTATGTGGTGTATTGGGAATCTTGTTCAGGCGAGGCCGACTTTTGAGCAACCAATTCTTATTGATGAAGTTCAAACAAGACTCAGGATCATCTTCATAGATCGACCTTGCTCCTTCCAAGCTCTTGTAGATCATGTCTTTATGGTCTGGAAGATGAAGAGCTTCGCCTATAGCTTCCTCTGAAAGATAGGCTAAGATGTTACCGTCCTTGGTTACGATCGTCCTTATTGTGAGTCATAGTGGCTGGCACACTCAATCATCAACTCATGACACTTGACTGTGGGAGGGAAACCTGCAGCCTTGATTATGCCACTCTCAATTATCCTCCTCGCAATAGGTGATGGCTTGCCAATGTAGGGGACCTCTCGAAACTTCTTCACATTGAAGTTTCCTAAGTTGGTGTCTCCGATATTATTCCACTTGGACATGATCCTGGTCTCCAATTCGTCGCTCCTCTGATCTTCCTTGATGAGAGCATGCCAAGTAGTAGATCCTCCGACTTTGGGGGTCGTCATTTGATGCCTACACAAAAATTTAAAATTAGTCTTTAAGCATCATACCTTAAAGCATAGAATTTAAGACCTTTCAAGGGAATAATTCAAAACATTAATTTGAAAATGACATGATAAATCAGGAATTATATATTCTCAAATTAATTATGAATGGAAATTAGATTTTCAAGACTTGGACTTTAAAAGATTGCTTTGAAATCAAAATAAGTCTTGAATGAGAACTTCAAAAATTTGATTCTTCATACCTCCTTCTTTGAAAGCTTAACTATGAACCTTGGAAAATGGAAGAAAGAAGATCAGATTTTGCTCGATAAGGATTGAATTTTGATCTCCCTTTGGATGAATTATGTCTCAATTAACCTTCAAAAGAAGTTCGCCTTCCACTAACCTCCAACCACTTAGCAAATTCTGGAAATTAGCCTCCAATTTAGCAAGAAATTCGCCTCCGATCTGGTATAATTCGCTCCTCCAATCTGCTCTTGAAATTCGCATGAGAAGAATAATGAATGAATGATTTGAAAATGCTACAACACTCCTCTCTTATATAGGGCGCTCACCCTAATTAACCATGAGGCCGACCTAACAAATTAGCAATAAAACAAGATAAAATCCCTTTTAAAAGGGGGCCGACTTGCTTGTAAAAGCAAATAAATGTATTTGAGTGCTCACCTTTATTTTTTAAATTTTAAAATTAATTTTAAGACTTGAAAGGTGTTCTTTTTCATTTGTTTTAAGGCTTGAAAATTAATTAATTCAATTATAAAGGCCTTAAATTATGCGAATTTGATCTAGCTCTCCCAAATGTCTTAGTTTTGACAAATTTAGTGAAAATTGAGGAATGTTGAGGTTTGATTGAGGCTTAATGAAGCTTCTTTCCTCCTTAGGTGTTGAAATATCCAAGATGATGAAGGTCTAAACCACTTCAAGGCTTGTTTGAACTTTACATCCAGGCGTGTTCACTTCATGAATTGAAATTTTCACAACTTAGATTTGTAAATTCTCATGCTCTTGTCTTCACAATCTTGCGATTTGCCCTTGACTTAGTCAAACAAGGTTGAATGATAGGCTTTTGTGATGATTTCGCCCTGGACCCTTTGGAAGGTTCAGGAGCGATTTTTCAAATTAAGACTTGAATATCTCATTTCCTTGACTCCAAAATCTCCCGGAAGGCGAGCTCATGTTTGTCTTTCCCTGACAAAGTCTTGCATTCCAAATCTTAGCATTTCTCATGAGCGAATTAGATGAAAATGTGATTTTCGCCCTGGACCCTTTGGAAGGGTCAGGGGCGATTTTTACATTTTAGGTCAAAACTCACCTTAGCCTGATCATTAACCTCCTTCAAGGCAATCTCCAGGGCCTATTCATCTCCATCACTGAGTTGGCTCATCAATTTTTGAAGGAAATATTGTTCTTTTTGGGAATTTCGCTCTGGACCCTTTGGAAGGGTGAGGAGCGAAATTCTCTCCTGAGCTCAAAATTCTCATTTTTTGAAGGTCTAAATTTCTTCAAGGCATTCCAAATGGCTTCTTTTACTGTAGTCCAGGCCTAGTTTTACTCGAATTTTGGAGGAAAAGGTGTCTTTGATGTTTTTCACCCTGGACCCTTTGGAAGGGTCAAGAGCGATTTTCCTTGCTTAGGTTTACTCCTCCATCATTTTGACTTCAATCCACCCCTCAAGGCTAGGCAATGGTCTTCTTCATTCACTCCACCCAAGCTTGGTTTGATCTTGCAAGGCAAAATAGGGGATTTTGAGATTTTCGCCGTGGACCCTTTGGAAGGGTCGGGAGCGAAAACCCTTCTCTGACCTAGAATCATCATTTTTTGAAACAAACATCCACTCAAAGGTGGTCTCAAGGGCTTTTTCTACCTTGGTCTAGTCTTGTCTTAGCACAAACTTGAAAGGAACATGTTGGTTTTAGGATTTTCGCCCTGGACCCTTTGGAAGGGTCAGGAGTGAAAATCTCTCTTTAGGGTCAATTTTCAAATCCTTTCATCTTCAAATCACTTCCAAGGCATAAAATGTCTTGCCTCTCTTCTCTCCAAGTCATGAAAAGAAAAATCTTGTCTTAAATTTGCAAGAAAAAGGGAGAATTTGGAAATTTCGCTCTGGACCCTTTGGAAGGGTCAGGAGCAAATTTCTCTCTTGGCTTCAAAACTGGCATTTTAGCAACCCAATTTCACTCTAAGGCAATCCAAATTCTCTTCTCACACCCTTGTCCAAGCTTAGTTTTGTCTAAAATTTGGAAAAAAGGATAGTTTTTAGGATTTTAGCTCTGGACCCTTTGGAAGGGTCAGGAGCGAAATTTCCCTTCTTGTCCAAAATTCTTCATTTTGCATGCTTCCAAATCTTCAAAGGTATCAAATTATGTCCAATCTTCATTCCAAGAGACCCTACAAATCAAAACTTAGCCAAAGTTAGGAAGAAATAAGCTCTAAGGTGATTTTCGCTCTGGACCCTCTGGAAGGGTCAAGAGCGAAATCTCCATTCCAGGCCAAATTGCTCAGTTTTCAAGTTTCAAACCACCTCACAAGGAAAAGTTGGGTCCTTTTCCAAGCTAAGAACAAGGTTGCAAGTCTGTCCAAGGCAAGAAATAGGGTTTAGGATGAAATTCGCTCCAGACCCTTTGGAAGGGTCAGGAGCGAAAATCTCCTTCAAGTATCATCTTGCTCTTCAAAAAATCAATCAAGTCCCTCTCCAGGCAAGAACGTATCAATCTACCCTCAAACATGCCTTAGAAAGCATCATTCAATCAAAAATGAGAAGAAAAAAGAGGTTTACAAGGATTTTCGCCTTGGACCCTCTGGAAGGGTCAAGAGCGAAATTGACATTTCCAGGCTAGATGTTACCTTGATTTGCTTCATCCTCCATCAAACTTGATCAAACCAACTCCTTTTCTTCACTGGCTTTGCTCAACTGACTTAGACAGGGAAACAAACAAGACTTTGACAAGAAAACCCTCAAATCTAGTTTTGACAAGAAAACCCTCAAATCTAGTCCTGACCTGACCTGAGGCCTATTCACCCTGTTCCTTGATCAAGCCAACTTGACTCCCCTAAAAGGCATGCTTCAATATAGCAATCTTGAGGTTTCAGGCAGACGACTAACAACCTCCCAAAACAAGACTAGACTTAGCTTGAAAGAAACCCTAAAACGAGCTTCCAAGGTTTAGCCCTAATCTAGCCAGCCCAGGCAGATCACTCACTCACTCAAAAACCTAAAAAGCAGACAGAAAAACAAGCAAAAGGAAAGCAAAACCTAAAGCAAAAAGAGGGGGTCCCCATTCTAATGGGGCGATGTGTGAAATGGTCACAACAGGACCCAAGAGCATTAATATGTGACAATCTTTCATTTTTGGTCAGATAATTAAGCTCATATGTTTAGAGATACTATAAGATAGTTTCTCTTACTATATGTATGTTAGGCTCAGGTTGAAGAAGTTTATATGCCCTCTTCGACAGGGAGGGTCAGGGTAATGACAGAGAACAATGTCCCTTCATTTTGTATCTCTCAGAAATGTAAACTTGAACAATCTGATATCCTCGCCAAACTGTATGGCAAGAAATTTGTAATTTTTCACAAGTTTAATAAAATGGGGGAGGGCCCTTACTCCTCACTTGATCTACCTTTAAAAAAAAGCAGATAAATTTTCCCAGTTAATATCAACATGCAGAATAAACGTAAAATCATTCTCACAGTTATCAATTGATCACTTATAATCAATCCTAAAATTACTTACGGACTGAAGTTGATGACATAAATTGAGGCATTGAATACAACAGAAAACTGGTATAACCATTGTTCGAGTTGTTTTATAAGATATGCATATTCTTAATGGATAAATTGAAAGTGAGTAGATTTCAACAATATAAGGAAAGCATCATTCGAAATCATAAATTACCTTGTTTGCATATTTGAGCGGAATCATAAAGCTGCCATTCATAGCTCCTACAAGTACTGCACAAAGAATGCCCTTTACAAGATTATTACTTTGATGGTCACAATCTCCTTTAACTCTACCAGCATCTGGAGTCATGCCCTTTATAAAAGGTTGTGAAGAGTCTTCAACTTTGATGCAGTTATACTTTGGGCAATCTTTCTTTGAAACAAAGTTTACTTCTAACTTCAACCAAACATCAAGCAAGGACGGCAATCCTTTTACCCCAGAAACTGCAATTCCAATTCCTATCATTCCTAACGTCATAATTAACAATGCCAATAGTGATAGAAAGTGACTTTTCAAGTGCTCCTTGAAGACATAGGCTCCCCAAATGTAGGCTATAAATACTGTAAAACCAAGGTACAGGATAAGTAACTAAATGTACAACATATAGTAATATGATAAGGAAAAAAAGAATTTTCAATGAACCTGGAAACAAATGGACAAATAAAATGTTAGTTATCATATCCATAAAGGGACTTATTACATAAACATTTTCTTAGCTACATTGTCAACATGTTTATAGTAGGAATAAGTATACATGTCAAAATTGGTGCTCAAAAGAGAATCATTTTTTCCTGCAAAGTTCAAAGTATTTGCATGATAGCTGAATTGGTGAAAATAAAATATTGTGTAAAACGTGGGAAAAAAATAGATAGAACGTTAATAAGTCAATGTCTTGTGGCTGTGTTTGCAACATGGCTACCTAATATACTTGGCAAATAAATTGCGTTGCTTTAGTGGATGTGTTAAGAGTCCATATAAAACAGAAAAGTGAAGACCACAAGCAAAAAGAGAGAATTTCAATATGGTGTTGGAAGACACCAAAGAGAAGAAATGACATCGTGATACATAACTTGTATGCTGATTGAAGTAAAAGATATAACTTATATTGAAGAACACCTAAATCCCTTTACTCAAATACAAAATCATCTTTGCATAAAGGAGCGGGATCTTGGTATTCACAACACTCCCATAATTCATCATGACGGAGGATGCAACATTTTGCTATCATTTTGGATGTCAACAATGACAAACAAGAGTTTGTATTCATTACCCAAGATCAATGGTGAAAATGAAATGAAAAAGAACTTTGTGATTTTTCTGAAAACTCTCTAATTGGATTAGTTACAGCATGTGAGAACCTCAAAAGTGGACCAAAAGAATATAAAACCATTTCAAAAAAGGACATTGCATTTAACATCATAGATGTGTACCATGCTTCTAATTCTCATCTTAATATATGGGCAGCTCACCCTTTTGCAAGATGCTTTTATGTTTCCTCTCTCTGAGGATGAGAGAAAACTTATCTTACATTATGGACCTTGCCAATTTCCTACTCTTGGTTTTGTTGTTGAGAGTTATTGGGAAAGCCCGAAGAATACTGGACAATTAATTCTCCTCATACCTTAGGGGTTGATGTCAACCTTATAACCTTAAAGGACTATATGGGTAATTTAGTTGAGACAAGTATACAAATCCTAACTCTCCAAAGACATCATTGTAGTATAGAGTCGCACATAACCAAAACAATGAGAGAAGCATCAATTAGAGAAAAGTTTTTGATTCCTAATTATATCACAGGGTCGAAGCAGAAGCTAGTTACATCACAAGGAAGATCAAAGACTGTAGATTACAAATCTATGAGGTTGATTTGAGATCCTGATAACTCCAAGAGCATCCTAGCTTGTGATTGCTTGAGGACAAGCAATTTTGGGAAGGGCCGACTATCATGCCCCCACCAAATTGCTACCAATCGCAGCATACATTGCTACCCATTTCCAGCAACTAGGCTATCAAAAAGTAGCACCAAGATAATGCTAATAGGTGGTGCATGTTGTCATACTAATGCTTTAGAATTAAGAAACATTAATCTATAGGTTATCAAAGGGCAGCGGTTGAATAAGAAAGGTTGTGACTCTTTCAAAGGGCAATAGTTGTATGTGAAGGGTTGTGACTACCTCAATAATAAGATATAACAGGGAGATCATTCCATTGCAGTGAGGACATCAGTCAATCGGAAGAAAATATGAAGGGACTTTGCAAGTAAATAATTACAGCCAAAGAGGACGTAAACCCCCCAAGGAAAAATCAAGAGATTTAAGGAAGAAAACCCTTAATTTCTCCTATCAAGTTATTGGACGAAAACCCATAACTTGTCTAGTTATCAAGGGCAAATATTTAAGAAAATAGCTGCAAACTAGAAGAAAGAAACATAGCAGAAAATTAAGAAGATTATTTTCAGAATTATTTCAATATTATAATAAAATTCATGAATTTTATTGAAGTTATATTTATAAATATAAATGCAATTATCATTTTAGAATTAGAAATATTGTTTAAGGCAAAAATAAGAAATTTTCTAAAAAGGGACATTACATCCTATTTCAAAAATGTTCAGTTTTCCATTATTCTGTAATTTATTTTTTGTTTCTAAGTATAAAAGTGAGCTAAAAAAAGATCTGAATTAAAAGCCAAAATCAATTTTTTTTTTTTTTAAGTGGGAAATGGCACGGCAAATATGGCGGGTCATGATTGGTTAGGATAAATCATAAGTTTTTCAAGTGCAATGCTACTATGTTGCTGAATGATAATACTTATGTCATGTCACAAGCTAGAAACATTGCAGCATTTCATTTGTTTGAATGCCCAGTTGCATGGCTGCTTTTCATGGAAATGCTTCCATCATCCACCTCAGGTATTATTGATGTTCAAAACAGAATTATCCATCGGCATTGTAGCCATGAAGGATATTTTTAAGAGAGATATAAACTCTCTAATCAAAGGAGCTACAGCTGATATACCATCCTTCTTGCTTGTGTTTTGGAAGGGCTGTAGACTAGATCATGGGTGTTAAGTTGACACTATTATGTACCTCACTGTGTACTTCTCAAATATTAAAAAAAAAATCACTTTTGATATGAATATCGACATTAAAGAAATGAATCAATTTTATGTGTATATATGTGCATGTGCATCCAGAATAAAATCTCACTGCTAAGGCCACTCCATAGAGATTGAGCAATGCCAATTCCTGCCCATCGAACTGCTGAAATTGCCATTACACCATTTGTGACCCAAATCAATGCACCCAACATTCCCCACCAGGTAAACCTGTAAGGCTGAAACAGAATCCATGAGTCAACAGTAGAAGGTCAATTGATAGAAAAATTGTCAAGTATATACAAACTGTCAGAGATAGCTGATACTCAAAAGACTTACAGTATATAATAAGACAAGCCATGAGGTCATAAAGCATGCAGTTGACTTATAAGATTGAAACACAAAAGGATCAAGAGAAAGAGCTGCAGGCATTTTAATAGGAACCGCTGCATAAACATATTAATAAGAAGTTAAGCATCCAACATTTCATTTACAAAACCCAAACTGATCTTAAGCTATAAGATTTCTTAGATTTGAAAGAGCATTAGAGACATGACCTGCTAATGTATTGTTTATAAAAAGAGCAAAGAAGTTTACTTGAAATTATATAGATTTTTGCTCAGAAAGAGCACTGTCCATCAAATGTTATGATGATGTTATACTGAATCCAGATCTGAGAAAAGCAGTTTCACATTGATTTGTTTTTAACACATACCTTGTGACTCTTGAGATATTCAACAATCCCATTCTCATTGTAAATGCCAATCTACATATTACAAGAAAACATAATTTTTGAGGTTTATCTATCACATCTCATGAGTTCAACCAATGCATAATGTATAACACTTTTTTCTTTCAAACATAAGTGAAATCTAACCTGATCACAAATTTTCATATTAGCATTGAATGGCATTTCAATGAGATCTGCCCCTTAAGCTATCCGAGGTACATATTCCCGTGATCAAGCATTGGCTGCCAAATGTGATATTTTTTTTTAATTGGAAATGAGACCCATACATTCTCATCTTATTTTGGCGAAGAGCAATAGTATATTGTATATTGTAATTCACATTGAACAGGTTATAACTTGCCCATTTTTCAGGGAACAAATTAAGTAGCCAAATCCGCCATACACATGATTTCTTGGTTATGTGTTCTGTTAAAAACTGTGAAAGAAATAATCTTTTTATCATGTAAAATTGATGTGCATTCAGGCATATGAGAAAATGAAGTAAGCATTTCACCACCAAAATACCCTTCTCCCATATCCCCTATTAATCAACAGCGTTTTTTGTGGAAAAATAGAATCTGCTTAACCGAATCGACCGTTTGCATATCAATTATGTTAGTGATTGGGCACATCAGCAAATATGTGGCATATTAAACAGTACAACATTGTTTTTTTTAATCTATCATTCAGCCCTGTTTGAAATACATAATCAGGACATAAAGTTATATTATGCCCAAAAGAATCCCTAACTCACAAACAAATCCGGAAAATATCCATATTGAGTGAAAGCTTCGTTTCTGGTTCTGCGACAGCCAGAAAGATTTGTTTCAGAATACTAAGAAGTTTGCACCAACTAGTTGTCTACCATTCACAGATCAATGAGTTATCAAACAAGAGTTTGTAGATTATTTGACCTAGAGTTTGTGGAGAGCTGCCTTATCCAGATTAAACCTAATTGCGGGATGAATCACCAAGTCTTGCAAATGGTAAAATCCCAATGTCTCACCTCTATGTAACTGGAAAGAGGTTTTACCCTTCTCAGATTAAATATACTGCATTTCATATCATCTTCAATCTTCTGTCAGTTTTATAGAGGAGATGAAACGGCCTTTTTTGAAAATGAAGCCAATCAGTTTACAGACATCGCAGTTTATAGCATATGATCTCAATCAATAGTCAGCATTGTGTTATAGATTTGAACATAGACTGTTTCCGACAGCTTCACAAATTAGATAATAAAAAGCATGGACAGGCCAGGAATTCTAACTCGGAATTCATGGGCAACTCTACTTCCGAGCTACTTGCCCATTCACAGAAATTTTCTTTATGGATGATACCTATAACAAAATTTGCATAGCAATGTTACAATTTTGTACAGAATCCTCTTACTAAATACTGTTGAGTTTTAAACTGATTAATATTCATCAAATTCAAATTTTAATTGCAGTAGCCAGTGATCTACTTGAGAAATTTAGCAATATTGCATTGCCCCCAAATCTATCCTGTGAAAATCATTATCTCATAAAAACCCATTTTTTTACAAAATTCGATGCACCTACTTGATTTACGGTAGGAAATGTTAAAACACGAGAGAAGAGGAGTGCATTAAAGTGCTCTTACCATATGATCCAAAGAAGAGAGCAGATCCAAATGCTGCCAACAGTCCAATTATAACATCGTCCATCTTTACAAGGCCTACTTTTGCTGTAACTCCGTTTTGAATGTAGTATAAGGCAAGACAGAATTTTAGAGCATAGCTCTACCAAATGTGCAATTGCATAAGTGTTACCACCCTCCTGGTAGAGCGAAACGAGTTTAACCCAGGCCTATATTTACTGAACATAAAAGCTCGAGGGCAATTCAGATTTTGAAAAGCGACAAAAGTGTTTTTTTTCTTTAATATTATGAATGGCTTGAGAAATCCTCATCTGACACGGCATCAATGTCAGCCTGGAATTGTTGTGTACTATTTTTTTTTAAAGGTAAAAGGCAGTAAACGTCTATAATTCATATTAAAGTATAAAGAAAGAATCTAAAAAATATTGATTGAAAAATTCAATTAGCAAGCATATTTTGTTTTGGTGTGCAGGTATGGGGAGGAATTCTTGAATAAGAGAGAGCATAGTATAGATGTCTTTATGAAAATGAATAATCTTAAATAAAGAATGAAAATAATAAATCTATATCTTATAAAAAGAAAGTAAAAAATTTAACAATTTTTTTATATGTAATTGAATATTTTTATTTTTATTTTATATATGTACATTAAATATTGCAAATGAGGTATCTTGTTAAAGAAAGAAAGTTTTAAAAATTGGATCATTCAAGTGAAATTAAAAATAGGTCATAAAGATATTACACATTAATTGATTTTTTGAGATATAACAATAAATGCAATGAACACAATATTATATCTATATTACTACCCATTTTTTAAAGGAAGATAGTTACTTTAAAATGAAGTGCATAAAAAGAATAATATGAAAATGTATATTGCCTTTTTTTTTACATATGTCAAATTTGCAAATTATAGAAAATTTAGAAGTAAGCAATAATAGATTAGAAAAGTGCATCAATTAAATTATTTATTTGTATAAGTCCATCTTGTAACAACAAAGATATAATGAAGATGTAATCAATAATATAACTTTGGTTAGATGCCTAATTGTTTGACATTTTATATTGAATACTTATCTTATGGATTAAATAATAAAAATGAATGTAAAGACAATTGTCTTGATGATCTCGAAATCCACAAAATATACATGAATTAAATTAAAGAGAATTAAATTTTTATTAGAAAAATGTATATACTATTAAGAGACACAATGGTAGGTCTTTCTTTAAATGGAAGTGGTTAAAAGAAGGGATGGAACCACATACTTGGGCTTCTTGTAAGCTTTTTTCATTGTTTCAAGAGTTTGCATGTAAAATGTTATCAAGCACTCATCTTCTTGTTTTTGTTGACCAACATACGGGCCTTGTTGCATATGTACATAATGTGAAGGCGGGGTGTATGCAGAGACTTGCAAGTTCACATACTCTTGCAATAGTTGTGAATGTCAAGCCCTTATCAATCAATGTCTATTGTTTCCTTTTGAAGAGTAAGACCCTGTGACTTGTGTATTCGTTAAAGCCCATGCCATTTTTAGTGGGATTTGACGATGGCACTACAGCTCAATGGGATTACAAGGATATTTTTTGGGTTATTGCAATCCCATACCAGGCCTATGTAATGTTTGAACTGGACAACAACAAACAAGCGAAGTTGAGGTGGTTTTTCACCCTCCCTGTATACAATTGATTTGAATTGTCCAAATGCACCATTCATAAGGCCTTTTTCCACCCATAAGTTTAAGCATGACATAACTTCTTGGCCAATACACATAAGAATCTTAGATTTAGTTGTTCTTCATCTCGATTTAAGCATGTTACTTTGCATTGGACAAGGCAAATGGCGTTGCTTGATAACAACATATGTTTATTATATAGTAAGACCATTTCATTTGTTGCAAATAGATATATGAAGGATAAGAAAATAGATTAATATTCAGTGAATCAAGAACTTGATTGTGACATTAGAACTTGCCAATCTATAATTGTGGGCTCTACATTCCATAAATTTCATAATAGAGCATGAAAAGCGATTTGGGTAGGCTCCTCGCCTATTTAATGAAATATGTTGTTTAATGCAATATTTATTGTGAAATTGTGTTAAAATGTTCCCCCACTAGAAGTCAAAGTATGCATAGCTATGTCCTTGACTAGTGTTAGTTGGCCTAGGTCACTAAATAACATAATTAAGTGTCCTCCAAATGGGATACGTGGTTATGGCCAGAGAATACTTCATGCAACCTCATGTCAATTTGTTGTAATAACTTTGGGTCCATCAAGGTCATTTCATCTATCAAAATGTATTGTATAAAGCACATGCTTTTTGGGAAGGTCACAAGTTTTTTCCCTTTTAGGGGGGTCATTTCTTTGACTGGTATTTGAAGGGTGAAATGAGTCGCAGATGCTTCTATGTTGAAATTTGTGACACTCATTGGTGTAAGAAGCAGAAATGGTGATTGGCCAAGTGGGGTTGCCTTCATGAATGCAAACTTGATACTTGTTTTGTAATGTGAAATTTTGGTTCTTACGATTCCTTAAACAATTAATTTTAGTGGTGATTACAAACTAATGGTAGATATATGCAACAAAACTATATAGTAGTATTTTTGTTGTTGAGTAGATAGGTTGTTTTGGGTACGTTGATTGAGAATATGGTGTACTTAAAATATTGGGCAATTGGAGTCTACAAATTAGCAATTATAATTTGTTGTAGTGGATTGAAGTGGGGCTCTTCCCAATCATGGTTCAGGTCAATGTCACATCAACCAAGCATGTTAAGTTCATCTAAGTGAATAAGAAATCCTAGGTATAGACCGAACAAGACTTGTCATTCTTTATTTTTGTTTTCTAGCATTCCAACACCCTCACTAGGAGTGTTGACATTAGGTTATTGGACTAGTTCTAGTGGTGTGTGTCAAACATACCATGAATGGTATGTGCATGAAAAATCTCCTACTATGTTATAATTTGATTGTCCAATGAACCAAAAGAAATGTGAATGTTACAAAATGACTAGTATAGTAGTATTTCACTCAAACATAATGCTTGAAAATAGTTGTCCTCTTTTGTAGGGATGGTTGTGAATCAAAAGGAGACTCAAACAATGGCTAGTGTGGATCACTCTTTCCATTGAATATACTTTTGAGATGCTTTGAAGGTCCATTTTTTAGTCACTTCAATAAGTAACATTGTCTTTAGATGTATTGGTTGTGTCATGTAAGCATCAATATAGGTTGGGAATGTGGTTGTGGATGTGGGTGAGACTGAAACATGTTCAAAACTTTTTTGGTTTACATTTAAACAAACAAATTTATTGCTAGATATGGAGAGAGGGGGTTTTAGTAAAAGATGGAAACTCTCCTAGGATCTGATATCATGGTCGACAATGTTTAGAAAATGTCTTAACCTTGCTTTGACCATATTTATATTTAATTATTAATTGACAACTTGTAATTATCTTTTAGTTCTAATGAAAGTTGTTGATTGCAACTATGACAACTTGTAAGATGTTTTTCAGTTGTCAAATTAGAAAGATCATGAAAAAGGGGAAGTTAAATGTGAGCTTGGAGAAGTGAAGGAATTTTTTTAGTTTTGATCGGAATTATGGATTCGGATGACAACACCTAAGTGAGAACCTGCGGTATTGTGGATTTGTTTACATGAACAAGGTTAACATGGAATTGAAGCAAGCCAAAAAGTAATCTATTCAATTCCAAAATCCAACATATATCAATTCATGAGATTCCAAGGGTCACCAAAACCCCTTGAGAATTGAAACCCAATAGTCACATCTATTTATTTACATAATAAAATCTAAAACTACAAAAATTTCAAAAAACTATATGAAATTTTGTTCTAACTTTAACTAGGCATAACTTTCTACTCAGGACTCGGAATTACGAGCCGTTTAACTCGTTGGAAAGGTCTCCAAGAGTTTAAGGCGAAGTCCTGTAAGAACTGCCTATGGCAACATTCTAAGGGACAAGCCAAAGTTTCAAGGGTTGAAAATGCCCTGAAGGCCTTCAAAAACGTCAAATACTAACATATAGAAAAAATATGAAAATATTATTTACAATATTACAAATTTGCTTCTAACCAAGTTTGCATGACCACATTACTAAAAGGCATATAAAATCACATTGGAAGAGGAAGTTTCTTATTTTTGTGATTTATGCCTAGATGATTTAGAAACCATTCATGGTTTGTGGTTTCTCTCATGCCTATATATTTAGTGCTTGAGTTGAAGGAAAAAAAAGTTAATTTACAATTTGTTGAAGCAATGGAGTGTTGTTATGATTTAGAGAGAGAAGTTGTGTTGATGTAACTCATTTAAAGGATTAATAAAAGTCTTCGATCTCATTGGGTGTTGAGTTTTTTCCCCAAAGGGTTTCTCCATGTAATTCTTGAGTCATAGTTTGCATTTATTTTGAATTCTACTTTCATCTATGATTTATTGCTATCTATTTATTTGGATACATAAAATCATCTACATATTTTTATTGTTAATTTTAATCTTGTTACTCGATAGACAAGGCTTTCAATAAGACTTTTTCAAAAAGCAACTAGGACTAGCTTATCAAAATCAAAATTAGTTGAAATGTTAGACATCATAGAATGGTATATTTTAGACTTGTGTTCAAATTTTGTTGCATATTTTAAAATATATTTGAGCACTACATTAATTGAAAGAACAAGTTAGAAATTTGCATTGGTCCTCTGAATAGAGAGGAGAGATGGATTGTGGGGTTTCAAGCAATTGTCATTGTGAGTAGGGGTTTATTTATGTTGTCCATTCATCTTGGATGCTTCAAGGGCCTTTATAATGGTATACAAGACATGTTCCTTTCCCCCTCTTGCATGTTAGGAAGGTACACTTTGTATAGCATTGAAAAACTAATTCAATATAGTTAGTGGAACGGTTGGTTGTCATAATTATTCATATTTCCATCAAGTAAGGATCATCAAGAATAGATCAAAGGATTTTCAATTTCTCAATTCAAGGGTTTGTGAGTTCCATGAAAAGGCATAACTATCAATGTATATAAGTGCATTTTATATTGGTTGAAGGTTAAACTCCATTGTAACTTCCAATGTTAGGTGCTTCTTGGAGCCAAAGGAAACCATGGATATGTGTAGATCCTTTATTTTTCCACTCATACCTAACAAAAGAGATTTTTAGAAAGTAATAAAAGTAAGAGTTTAATATAAGATTACAAGGTTATAAGGGTTATACAGATACCAATAGTTAGTTACACCAATAATTTTTTCCAAGAACTCTTCACAAAACATAGTAAACCTATGGTGCATGTAGTGTGTCCATTAAGGTGTCGGTTCTAAACTATATTTTGTAACCTCCACCTAGAATTCATGCAAGGATTTGTAGGTGTGAAGTACAACATAATGTTATGCAAGTCTAGCAATTTTATAACTGTTACACTAAGAGTGAAGTATATTGTTGGACAACCAACTTGAATGATCATGTTAGAAATATCCCCTCTATGCTAGTTCTGAAATGGATGTGTACCATGAGTTGATGAATTAAACTACATGAGTTGATTGGCAAGCTTGTCATCAAGCAAGTTGTTTAGTATTTGGTGAAGGTCAAAAGATTTTGCTAGTAGAAAATCATCTAGTTGTTTATGGACAAATTAAAATGATGCGGATTGGCTCTAGTGATGCATAAATATATTCCATAGGAAGCACCTAAATTACAAGTGCTAGCCAAACCTATTATCATTGTACCTTAGAAGATGGAGAGCATATTAATGTAGCTTAACTTCCCCCATACATTGATGTTTGAATGTGGCTATGCCATTTGGAAATTAACTGGAAAATGCCATTAAAAATATTCTTTTAGTAGTGTATTCATTTATGGTAGAAAAAGAGGTGGCTATTCTATAGTAGGATTTCTCATCCTTTCCCTACTTGTAGTAAAGAATGCACCTCTTCCACCTATCTGCATGCATGTTTAAGGTTTTCCATAGATGGAATTGTGTTTTGCATGTTCTCTTGAAATGGGTCATCCTCTGTAACATCTTTTTACATAAAGCTTGCATCTACGGGATTAGGATTTGAAGTTGTTTCATATAGAAGGTTTGAGATTTTAGTGGAGGCATGGAGTAAACATGCTAATGCAAGATCATCTAATTGCACATCTTTTGTAGTATGGATCATTAAAAATCTTATATTTTAACTGCTCTTGAACACGTCCCCTACTAAAATAGAAGATATATTGTTGTTTCTTGATGTTTTCCTTGTTTACTATTTGTTAGAGTAATCTTTTATTGGCTAATAATTATTTATTTAATTATTAGTCTATTATACTCTATGCTTAAGCTAAACTTAGGAATCTTATAATTCTTTAGGGTTTTCACCTTTAGGGTTTCGAGTATCCTTTTATAAGGATTCTCTCTTTGTATTTTCAAAAAAACTGTAATTATTGAATAGTTTATTCTTGTTGCACAATCAATATGACCCCTCTTTTCTAGATCTCTAAATTCTGGCCTCCATAGCTTTTTTGCTTCTCTCCTTCTGTGACAAGTTTGCATGCAGGTGATCTTTGGGAGCTGTAGAGTTGATTTTTCGTCAACTCCAATATGGTATCAGAGCTCCCAATCTGCATGCCCCTGTTCTCTTCATGAGATATTTTGGGCCTTGTTCTCTAGATCTGTGTTTTCAAGGGTTTGTGTAGTTTCTTTTCCATTTATGGGGTAGCTGATTTTTTGGTACCAAAAGGACCTCACAGTTGGATTCAGAAGGTTGATTCCATGAATTTTGATATATAATTTGCCTATTTTCGGTGACAGGGGCATCTGGGGCATGATTTTTTATTGGCACGTGCTTCAAGGCACAAAAATCTGTACGACTCTACCTGCAAATGCGTCAGAAAATATTTGTCCAAAAAAAAAACTTTTTTTTTTTTGTTTACCCTCTTGTTGCCCTACAAGAGGTTTTTTTTTATTTTGGTCGTAACTTGGTCATACGGAGACGTTTTTTCAAAAACCTTATATCGTCGGAAAGCTTTTTTCGAACTCTATCCAGATCTGAAGGTTTGAACTTTTGATTTTACTTTTTTGATGGTGGTTTTTTTTGTCAAAGCCAGAGGTTCCTTTTTGCACTCCAGGAGACATAACTTGAGCATCTAAACTCCATTTTTTGAAAACTTTATATTGTTGGAAAGCTTGTTCTATGTTCTTTCCATTCATATGAGTTTTTTTTTCCATATTCTACTCCAGATATATTTTAATTAGTTTTTTGCTTTTCAGCAGTCTAGTGAATATCTTGGATGTTTCAGGTCCTGGGATCTCTTTCTTTGAGTAGGATGTCTCGTCTTTGGTTGTTCTTTCTATTTCCAGTCTTTTGTCTCTTCTGATCATTGTAGCATTTTATTTATGCAAACGGACTGAGATAAAGTGCCACCATGCATTGTATACTTGGGATCTTGCACATCTTGTGTCTTATGGTACATGCATTACTTATAAAGTGTCATGGGGGGGTTGATGTTTTTTTTTTGTCATCTACTTTTGTCACATGAGTGTTCCTTCCACGACATTAGCCTCATGATGTGTGTCAAGTGAGTGTTCCTTCCACGACACTATGTACTTTCTCTGCACCTTCAATGTTCCTGGTTCTTCGTAACTTGGTCATTCTCTTCATTTTTTATTTTTTATTTTTTTTAACCCTCTTTATGTCCTATAAGAGGGTTTTTTTTCTTTTGGTCGTAACTTTGTCATACAGAGGCGCTTTTTCAAAAACCTTATATCGTCGGAAATCTCTTTCAGAACTCTATCCAGATATGGATGTTTGAACTTTTGATTTTGTGTTTTTGATGACATTTTTTTCTGTCAAAGTCAGAGGTTCCTTTTTTCACTTTGGGAGACATAGCTTGAGCATCTGAACTCCATTTTTTGAAAATTTTATATCGTTGGAAATAGTGTTCTGTGTTCTTTCCATTCATATGAATTTTCTTTCCAGATTCTGCTCCAGGTATATTTTATTCAGTTTTTTGTTTTTCAGTACTCTGGTGAATATCTTGGATGTTTCAGGTCTTGAGATCTCTTTCTTTGAGTAGGATGCCTCGTCTTTGGATGTTCTTTCTGTTTCTAGTCTTTTGTCTCTTCTATTCATTGTAGTATTTTATTTATGCAAACACACTAAGATAAAGTGTCACCATGCATTATATACTTGGGATCTTGCACATCTTGTGCCTTATTGTACATGCACTACTTATAAAGTGTCATGGGGGGGTTGATGTTTGCCTTTTTTGCCATCTACCTTTGTCACGTGAGTGTTCCTTCCACTATATTAGCCTCATGATGTGTGTCAAGTGAGTGTTCCTTCCACGACACTATGTACTTTCTTTGCACCTTCGATGTTCCCGATTCTTCGTCATGTAGTTCTTGTTGGCCGTTTTTTAGTGTACCTATCTCTCTCCCTTTTCAGCATTATGGGGGGGTTTGTCCTATTGTTCTAATGCTTCCTTGGTTCGATTGATTAGCTCTTTAGGCTTTGGTGTTTCCTGCCATCTGTATCTTCGAGTTCAATTGTTTGCCTTTGTTTGCCATCTGATTCGATTAGTGGCATTTGAGGGCACTCATGCAGATTACAATCTTTTCTACTTGGTCATGTTCTATTTCCATAGAGGTTCTTCAGATCATCAGTTACTCTTCGACAGTGTTTGCAGTTATTTCATACTTCAGTGGTGTTCTTCATTCTCTGTTTTTTTGTTCCTATCTTCTGGAACACTCTTGTTTGGAGGTTTCTTAGTCCTTCACTTGAGCTTTCATCTCTTCTTCGAGAGGAGTTTTGTTCCCACGGGGTTTTCTCCTTTTTCTCCATGTTACAAAGATTTTATTGTACTTGGGTACCTCATCAGGCCTAGTTGTCGGGACCCATTGTTGCTTTCATGCATTTTTTACATGTTTTTTTAGTCCTTAGTTGTTTTTTAGCTACTCCCTAAGTTCATCTTAAGAGGGGGTGTTGGAGTAATCTTTTATTAGCTAATAATTATTTATTTAATTATTAGTCTATTATACTCTATGCTTAAGCTAAACTTAGGAATCTTATAATTCTTTAGGGTTTTCACCTTTAAGGTTTCGAGTATCCTCTTATAAGGATTCTCTCTTTGTATTTTCAAAAAAACTATAATTATTGAATTGTATATTCTTGTTGCACAATCAATGTGACTCCTCTCTTCTGGATCTCTGAATTCTGGCCTCCATAGTTTTTTTGCTTCTCTCCTTCTGTGACAAGTTTGCATGCAGGTGATCTTTGGGAGCTGTAGAGTTGATTTTCCTCAACTCCAACACTATCATTATATCTAATTCATCTATGACCCTAGGCATGCCAATTTCAATTGTAAAAATATCTTAAGGGAAAAATATATTGTGGCCATTATATTTTAGCTATCCCCCCTTAACTTGACATCAACATCTCCTTCATCATTATAATTTGACTTTTATTTTGCAAACATCTAGGTTGCTTACCAAGAGCCATGTTGTTCTATTTTGAGAAGCAATGACCATTTTTTATTTGCATCTATAAAAAGGATTAATTTTAGGTGATTTCCTAGCTTTAATTCTTGGATATCTTTCCATGCAAACTAGATATGTTAAAATGTTTGAAAGGCTATCCAACTTTGAAATATAATTTATTTCTAGTGGTTCAATAGTTTGTTAGAAATGTGGAGGAGATTGGATTCACCAAATGGTTTGGGTTGAGCTATATGTTGTAACTGAGGTGTATGTGTCTATAGATGGAGGTTATTGGAAGAAGAGAGTGCATATGTGGAGGCTCTATCAAGGAGGATGTGTTGGTTTTCTCATATTGTTATGTTAATAATATTTTTTCTTTGCATGGTACCATGTATGCTACAATTTTTTCCTTGCATGGTACCATGTATGTTGTAATTGAGGTACCAAGTGTCTCTAGATGGGGGTTCTTGAAAGAAGAGAGTAAATATGAGGAGGCTCCATCAAGGAGGATGTATTGTTTTTCTCATATTTTTATGTTAATAATATTTTTCCTTGCATGGTACTATGTATGCTACAATTGATTTCAATGGGAACCTTTTGCTTGCATCCTTTCATTTTGTACTTCCATTACAAGGTATGATAAGGATCAAAGTAATGCAATCTATTTGTGAATTATGATCTTGCATACATAACATTACCAACCATTGTAAACAATCCTAGGAGATAACATGGTGTGTAAATATAATTTGACACATAGAAAATTAACAAAACACGTCTTGATATATATGTTTATTTGAGGTTAATCATATTTACATTTATAGACATTGTTTGCAAGAATTTTTTATTATGTAAATTTACATAAATGAGCAAAAATGATTTGAAATAACATGGCCAACCATTATATACAATCTTAAGAGATAGAAATATGTGAAAATAGAATTTGGCATATAGCAAAATAACACAACATATCTTTATATATGCATTATATGTTAGTCCCAACCGGTGCTGAGAGGGGAGGGGTGAATTAGCACTTTACCGGTTTTACTTAATTAAAACTCTTAACTCAAGTTTACACTAACTTAACATTCATCAATATAAGTAATTACTGCAGAATAATATGCATGCATGAAAAGATACATAGTGACAACAAGATTTATCTTGTGGAAACTCAAAATGGGAGAAAACCACAGTGTGAGTAGGAACTCACAAAATTTGTACTCTTCTGGAGTACGCCTGATGAAGAGCCATCCCTGTGAGGAGATTACAAAGACACTATTAGGTGCCACCTAGTTAAGGGATTTTGATTAAGGCCTGTTAGTGCCTTACCCTGTTAAAGGTAGCCTTGTTAACGGTCTTAGAATCATCAATTAAGATGACACTCGGTTAAGGGGTTTTTACAATGGTACCTGTTAAAGTCCAGCCTATTAAGGGATTTTAGTTACAATGGTTAGAAAGCAACAGAAAGATGATCTGTTGGAGTGGCTACTAATAGCCTGATCAGATCACACTGAAAATCATACTCTTTCTGCACCGGATGTGTCTGCTCTGCACAACATCAATTTTCTAAATGTACCTTCGGCTCTGCAGTCTACCAATTCACTGATCCTCGACTCTTCACTTTGTCGGTCCTCTATCCCTCAGCTCTGCACTCTTTTCTACTCCCCCTGTGTTCACTTTTCCATACCTCTTTTCACATGAACAACAACCTCAACAAAATAAATTATGTGAATTTTTTACCCTTTGGATCTGTCACCAATTTTCCCTCCAAAAACATTCTATTCAAAATTTTATTACCGTGCCATAAATTGCTCTCCAGAAATTATTCCAGGAATCTCTATCAGGACAGTCGTTCATACCGATAAGTCTGCCGGTTGACTGGAGAAGATTGTCAGTTTAATTGGATGTTAACTGAACGTTCCCAAGTCTATCGGTTACATACTCTAGCGGTGTAGTGAATAAAATCTACTTAGCCGATCACCTCCTGTATACCGATCTGTTCACTACTTAGCTGGTTGACCTCCTGTGTGTCGGTCTACTCACTACTTGCCGATTGACCCCCTGTGTGTCGGTCTACTCATTGCTTGTCGGTTGACCTCCTGTGTGTCGGTCTACTCACTACTTTCCCTATCTACACATTGTTTAACTGGTTAACCTCTGTATACTGGTCTACTTACTGTCGATAGACTGTAAAGACTTGGAAGATGATGTTGCCAACAATGATAACCATATCATTCACCGGTCATACAAAATGCACCATAATGCCAACAAACCCCCCCTTTGGCATTGGTGGTAAATACTACAAAAATGTGTTGGTTCTGGCCCCTGTTTCTAACCCTTGTAACTCACAATGTACAAGTCTCCAAAACTCCCCCTTTTGCCATCAATGGCAAAGACTACAAAATAATTTGTCAAAGTAAAGCAAAAAGGTCCTTGAAATTTTCTTGAGCTACTTTCAAAGAGGATTCCCATGAAGATTTTACCTGTTTCATGGTGGTGAAGTGTCCATGCATAACTACAATAAAAACCTCCATATCATCAATTGTCTTGTAGTCAAGTTCACTTATAAGGCGGTCTGCTTCTTTAATGTTCATTTGCATGAAGTCAATAATTGGTGCCAAATAGCACTGTATCTCTGACAAACTAAGACCTTGTTTGTTGTCTTCTTCTTTCAACCTTTTGATTTCATGATTAAGATGTTTGACCTTTGCCAGTAAAGGTTGATGTTGAACTGGTAAGAGGATCCAAAAAACTTATCAGATCTTGAATTTCTTTTTGATTCTGATTTATTTTGTCTTCTAGATCTCTGATTAAATCGGTAAAACTTGAAGATTTGACTAGTAATTGACCAACTTCCTAAAGTATATTTTTGACTTCTTCTATTAGGGTGGAGAGGGCAACTTTTCCAACTAATATTTGTTCTATTAAATTTTCTCCTCTCTTTGATTCATATTACCTTACTGCAACCTTCTCTAGATCGGTTGCCTCTGAACCAATTGTTGTAACAAGAGTACTCAACTTATCAATGATGGGGTCATTATCATCAACAATAATGTCAGAAATTAGGTCAGAGAGAATTGTCTTGGCAGAATTGAGAATTCTTGCCTTCTTTTTCTTTGCTCTTAATTTATCCTTTTCAGCTTGAATTTTCAGTTTTTCTAAGAGTTTCATCAACTGCTTGGGAGTCATTTTCTTTATATGAATGACCGATTCTCCCTCTTCTTCCTCCTTTGCTTCATCTTCCTTTTCTGCAGTCTCAACCTCTGAACTAGCCGCGGTGATGATTTGTACCTTCTTCTTTTCACTTTCATTTTCTAAGTCTAACTTCCTCTTTGTCAGAGGAGTATCCATCATTTATTTCTTATCCTCTACTTTCTTCTCTCCCTCTTTGCCTTCTTCTGACAGAATAGGATTTGGTGTCAATGAAGTTCTGTGAGGTGTATCCTCATAAGGAATGTCTTCAACTGCCACTTCATCTTGATCGGGAAGCTTAGTTTGATCAACTTCCTTCACCGATGTAGTGTGAACCGGTTTCTCGACATCTTTTGTCAGATTAGGAATGTCTAACACAACATTTCCTGTTATCTCATTAACTGATAAGAGATCAAAACCTTTAGTAGAGTCTTTTTCCTTACATTTTTCTTTGTCAAGGGCAGTTGTACCTTGGTCTTGTTTTGTTTCCTTAGCTATTTCTTCTTCAGCTTCCTTTTGTTGATTCATGATTTTCTTCCACAAGGAAAAACCTTCTTCGTGCACTGCTTCAACTTCACCTACTGCCACTCTCCCAGATCTATTTCTTATCTTGAAATGTTGAATGCATGCTTCAGCCACTATTGAAGCTTGATCAAGATCTAAATCATGTTGCACTTCCATGAGTGATTTTATTCTATGTTCTTTCTCAACAACTAGAGTTGTTTTCCATATCCCTTCAATTTGATCTTACAAATATAATACGATTAATTCATATAATTTACTGGGAGTCCTACAAAACTTGTGCAAGTTCCAAATCAGGGCTTCTTCAATTTTCCTTTTATCTTCATTATTGAGGGTATACATTTTCCCAACACCAGACAAACCTCCAAATTATTTGATCCCATGGACCAATTCATCAACTATTGGAGATTTGTTTCTTCCACTTCTTCTAGCCTCTTTAATTTCCACATCTGATTGGGTGTCAGTGATATCAGTGATATCACCCTCTTTCTCATCTTTTTTGAGCTTTGTATCAACTTTTCCTTCACTCTTCTTCTTTCTGGAATAAGTCACTCCTACCGGTCTATCTTTACTTGGTGAAGATACATGAGTACCTAAATCCTTTTCTTTCGTATATGTTGTAGGCTTGGTTGTTGCAGTCCCCTTGGGTTTTGTCTTTGACACTTTCTTCTTTTCACTTGTTAATTCTTCATCTTTATTAGGGTTGATCCCTGATTGTACAATAGCACCGATGGAGGTAGTGGCACCTGATGCTTCACCTCCATATTTCTTGTCAAGAGTATCAATCATTCTTCTTACTTTTCTTTTCATGATTGGCACCTAAAGTTCCTGTTTTATTTTGGAGCTTGCCTCCCCACAGGATCCAAATCTCTTTGCCTTTGACTCTACCGGTTTGGATAGTAGCATATTGAAATGTATTTTAACAATGTTTGTTGCAACCTCATAACCCATAGGTGGAACCCAAAAGGTTTGGAGTTGAACCACTTGAATGATACAAAAATCTGTGTCTACAATAAAGCAAATGTTGTCTTTGTATTTCTGCACTATACCAGTTGGAATTCTTTCCCTTTTGTGCATCCTAATTTGAAATTACTTGAAGTATCCCCACATTGTTTCACCAAACCTATCTCCTAGATCTCTAATCATTTCACCTATCTGAACCATGATAGGTTTCTCTTTAGACCATACTACATTACCCTTATCGGGGAAAAAATTTTGCACATAGAAAAATATACATACCAGTAGTGAGCCATATTTGAAGGATTGCTTCTTGTCCTTCTTAATTCTTTCCATGTTCACCATAAATTGGCTTTTGATTATCTCACAAATATCATAGGTTGCATCCTCCTTGATAATTCAATAGGCAGCATGTATGGCACTGCTCGATACACTATTCATTCAGCTTGATTGATATACCCTATAACCTAGCACGACAGAGGCAAATTTTACTTCAGCATCCTCAATATGAGTAATTGTCATTTCTCTACTGTCACATCAAGATTTGGTTAAGTACCGGGTGACTTTAGTTGATGAAATTGTTCTTAGGGTTAATGCATCACCAGTTGCACTAAACCTTGTAACTCCTTGAATCACATCCTTTGTGATCTTGATCGATGCTTGAGTTTCCAGCCACAAAAATTGATCATGAACTCTACTCAGTACATACCTAACCCAGTCGGCATGAAACTGATCAGGGAAAATTGACAACATTAGACAAACCCTTGGTCTTTAGAGGTAGATATTCTACCTTCAACTGATCATTAACACAAAACCCTTTAAATTCATTCTGAATGAATTTGTCTCCAAGTTCTTCGAGCTTGCAGTGAATGTAGGAGCGAATGTCTTCAACCAATAATACACCAAAGGGCACAGATGATAAGGCACCGGTCATGTCGATCTCATCGGCTTTCATTGGATGCAGATTGAACTCGAGTTGGGGTTCTTTGATAGCTTCAACCAACACAGGAGTTGATATAGGCGCTACCATGATGACCTTCAAACAAGCTTTTCTCAAACAGGGTTTGAATACCTTCTCCTCAGAAATATCAAACACCACTATCACTTTGCTTGAACTTTTCGCATAAATATTACTAGCATGATTCAATCGCCTTTGATCGCATAGGAGTTCGAGAAAGTTCACAAGAAATCGGGGTAAATGAAATGTGATGACATTTCCTTATTTATTTGTTGAGATTTATCGGCGTTATGATACAATGGTTAGTTTTGAAACTTACAACTTAAACTACACCGATTTGCCTTTTACCAGTTGTTTGTTACCGATACCGATACACAAACAATTAACTCACAAGGAATTTCTCAAACAAGAACTTTTAGACTAGCTTTTATGCATCTCAATTATGCAAATAGACATAACCTTATATTTGTTAAGGGGATTCAAAAGTAATCTTACCATATGTGCTCCCCCTGAGCATTGGTATGCCTAGTTAGAAGAGGAACTATCATCACCGATGGATGATGACTTGGTTTTAGAATGACCTTCTCCTTCTTTTCTTTCTTCCTTCTTGATCCATGTTATTTTCATTCCATTTCTCACTTCTTCATTTGTCTTCTTTCCTTTCAGGTTATTTTTCTCTTTCTTCTTGCTAAACTGATTCTTGTCTTTAGACCGGTTATAGGATCGGTTCCTGCACTCTCTGGCTAAGTGACCGATCTCATGGCAATTGAAACATATCATACCAGTTGTCCTCCATGGTCCTAAATTACTTCTCTTCCCCAATCGCACTCTGCAATTTGCTACAACATGACCAAAATTACCACACGTGGAATAGGTGCCATTGAATTGATTACTCCTTTTATTAGGACTAATCAGTTTGAATGGTGATCTTGATACATTTGACTTGAACTTGCATTCTTTAGATTTGTGTCCAAACTTATTGCATGTAAAGCAATGTCCATTAAATCTTCTTCTATTTGACATACTGCTAGATTGAGATTTACCCTCATAAGAAGTGTGGTCATACTTATGACAATTATGGCAGTAACCATCAAAGGTGGAAATCCTCTTTTGACTAACTGGTTTATTTTTGCAGACATCAGACTTATGACCCGGTTTACCACAATGATTATAAGAAGATTTGGGAAACTTCATACCTTTCACTTCTTAATGATTTCTTCTATCATCTTTTATCTTTTTGGATTTAGATGATTCTCCAGTTTCCATAGGACCTATACCAGAGTAACCAAGACCAGTTGTTGGCTTTGTTCCTCTCTGAGCCTTCAACTATTTATCTATCTTTTCAGAGCTTTCATTGAATTTACTCAACTTCTCATTTCTCTCATTTTCAGCTTTCAACTCACTTTTGAGTTGTTCAATCTCTTTCATCATCTTCTCCTTTTCTTCCGTGTTGTCATGCAGATGCTTATGTATGTATTCATTCTCCTAAGTGAGAATTTAGATTTCTTCATCTCTTTCAATCTTGATTGCATCATTTTCTCTCAGGGCATCTTTAGTAAGCCTTTTGGCTCTTTCAGCTTTTGACAAAGCTTCTTTTGGCTCTCTTTTTCTTTCATCAGCATTTCTTCTAGCTTCCAGTATCTCAATCATCCTTAGGGCCTGACTTTCATGTCCTCATTTGAGATGTGTAATTTCTTCAGTCAGCTTCTTATTCTTTTCCATGAGTTCTGAGACTGCTTCTTCAACTTCTTCAGATCCCCTATGTTCAGAGAATTGATCTATGATGTTCTGACTCTCATTTAGCTGTTGAGCTAGTTCCTTTCTTTTTGCAAGAGATTTTCTTAGTCTCTCTTTTAGATGAGAAATAATTTCATTTGCTTCATCAATCTGCTTCTGGTACCGGTATTCTTCCATGATCTTTATCCTCAAGTTGTCAAGATTCACTTCAGAGGACCAGAGCTCTGATACCAATTGTTAGTACCAACCGGTGTTGAGAGGGGAGGGGTGAATCAACACTTTAACGATTTTACTCAATTAAAACTTTTAACTCAAGTTTACACTAACTTAACATTAATCAATATAAGTAATTACTGCAGAAGAATATGCATGCATGAAAAGATACACAGTGACAACAAGATTTATCTCGTGGAAACCCAAGATGGGAGAAAACCATGGTGTGAGTAGGAACTCACAAAATTTGTACTCTTCTGGAGTATGCCCGATGAAGAGCCATCTCTGTTACAAGATTACAAAGACACTATTAGGTGCCACTCGGTTAAGGGGTTTTGATTAAGGCCTGTCAGTTCCTTTACCCTGTTAAAGGTAGCCTTGTTAAAGGCCTTAGACTCATCAATTAAGATGACACCCGATTAAGGGATTTTTACAATGGGACCTGTTAAAGTCCACCCTATTAAGGGATTTTAGTTGCAATGGTTAAAAAGAAACAGAAAGATGATCTGCTAGAGTGGCTATTGATAGCTTGATCAGATCACACTGAAAAATCATACTCTTTCTGCACTGGTGTGTGTCTGCTCTGCACAACACTGGTTTTCTGAATATACCTTTGGCTCTACACTCTACCGATTTACTGATCCTCGGTTCTTCACTCTATCGGTCCTCTGTCCCTCAGCTCTGCACTCTGTTCTACTCCCCCTGTGTTCACTTTTCCATATCTCTTTTCACATGAACAACAACCTCAGCAAAATGAATTATATGATTTTTTTACCCTTTGGATTTGTCGCCAATTTTCCATTTTATTCAAAATTATGTTACCATTCCATAAATCCATCTCCAGAAATCATTCCAGGAATCTCTGTCAAGACAGGCGTTCATGATGATAAGTTTGTCGGTTGACTGGAGAAGACTGTTGGTTTAACTGGATGTTAACTGAACGTTACCAAGTCTGTCGGTTATACTCTGGCGGTGTACCGATCAAAATCTACTTAGCCGACAACCTCTTGTATACAGATCTATTCACTGCTTAGCTGGTTGACCTCCTATGTGCTGGTCTACTCACTGCTTGTCGGTTGACCTCCTGTGTGTCGATCTACTCACTGCTTGCCCTGTCTACACATTGCTTAACCGGTTAACCTCTGTATACTGGTCTACTTACTGTCGATAGACTGTGAAGACTTGGAAGATGATGTTGCCAACAATGACAACCATATCATTCACCGGTCATAAAAAATGCACCAGAATGCTAAAATTATATATAATGTTTATTAAACACTAATCATCTCTATATAAATGGACAATTGATGTACATAATATTGAATAACATATACATATGGATATATGAGTGTAGATAGTGAAAGTTAAATGCAAATGTTAAATGAGCTTAATGGCTATAACAACAATGCTTTGTGTTTCATACCCACTAAATGGAATCATTTTTGGGGTGTGTAGATATTGTCAATTGATAACATTTTCAAAAATGTGTTTAGCAATCTTAAGCTCTACAAATAGAAGTTGAAAATATTTTGGGGTGTGTGCAAGTAATTGAGTCACTTTTTGGCCAAACCATGGAAGTGTTTACCCTACTTTTTAGAATTCATCCCAATTGACCTAAAAATTTGAAGCACTCAAAGAATGAATCTAAAAAAAAGTCAAGAATATGAAATGCAGTGCTTAAAGTATAGTTTTCAAATATGTAATTTATTTTAATACCCAAATGATACAAATTAAGTTTCAATAGGCATTTCTAAAACCCTCTATTTAAAAGTCACTTTTTTAAGAGCATACCATGCTTGTGTTTTAATCCTTTTGTGAAAATATTTGTAACACACTCAAGATCGATGAGGATATTTTTTTGTAATTTTTTTAATATTTCTTTTTGTTAATTTTTTATTGGGCCTAATTCTTGTTTTGAAAACCCCTCATGGACGGCTAGCCTAACTTGACCTAAATTTATCATTTTATTTTTTATTTTTTTTAAGTGTATAGAATTGTCTCTAGTTTGATGTCATAATACTTGTTTTTCAAAAAAAATAAAAACAAAAAAGTTATTTTAAAAAAACATGTTATTTCAATTTTATGGACCTCTTTCATTATAAATTATTTTTAAAATAAAAAAATTAATCCAATTAAAAAAAATACATATTTGAAATCTAAACACTCTAATTTATAATGGGTTTTAATTTCATTAAAATAATTTTACAAAAATGGTCTTCAGATATATGTCCAAAGTCAATATTTTGTATGGACACTGACATGGCCTTTAAGTTGTAGGTCAAACCAGGACCAAGGCTAAGCATCGTTTCTCCAAGCCCTTTTCTAAAGTGAAATCCAAAGAAAAAATTAGACCGAAAATTCAAATTTCATGAAAAAGGATTTTATATGCTAATTGGGATCTTGTTTAGGAATTAGGATCCTTTTTTTTTTTTTTAAATCAAACGGGCAAAAAGCAAATGGGGTCTTGATTAGGATACAGGATCTCAATTTGAAAAAGTAAGCAGGATCATGTTTCATTTTTTAATTTATTTTTTAAATGACTATTGTACTTATACTAGTAATTTTTGACAACTTCACATGTTCTCTTGTACAACCAATACCGACTATTTATGCATTTTTTAATGATTCTTGTCTTGTCCATGCTCTTTTCTTGCAATTTTATATCCAATTTTGGAAGGAGTCAATCATTGGAGAACTTTGGAGTGGAAAAATGTACATGTGATGGTCCATTTTGAGGAGGATTAATTTAAAATATTTTTAAATTTTGAATTCAATCAAGTAAAAGTCAAAATTTGTTAATCAAGTGATATAAACAACGTCAAAAGAGGAAAGAAAGAAGGGTCGTGACCCTTGAGGAAATTCAAGCACAAAGAGAGAAGGAGGTAAAACGACAAAGAAATAGAAGAATGAGGATTTGACAAATGAATAAAATTGATGCATCTGGATCCACAAAAGCTGAAGAAGAAATAATTGAACATCGCATAGGGGATGTGATGGATGTAGATGATGCAAATATGGAAGATGTGAGTGTGGAAGATAATACGATTATAGAAACTAATCCTACTACACCCTCAAATCCAAGTACATATTTAGATTATCTAGGTACTTCTTCAAATCCATATTTGAATGATATGGAAAATATTATTAGAGATGATATTCATCTTGATCATTTATTAGAAGTTGGATATACCAATGGTGAGATTAAAATTGTTCATGAGAAAAAGATACAAAGAGATATTAAAAATGAAATCCCTTGTGTTGGTGAAGATGAAAATCATTTTGATGTTGAAAATAAAAATCCTTGTGAACATGGTGAAAACCAAAATCCTTGTGTTGTTGAAGATGAAAACATTTTTTTGAAAATTGAAACTAATGTTTTGGATAATCTTCCTAATAATATTTCTTGCAGACGGATAAGAATGTATGCCAATAGAATGTCCAAATAATTTTTTTATCAAAAAAAAATTATCATTTTAATGCCAACTGATGATGCAATTGATGAGAATGTGGAAAATGAGAAAGTAATGAAAAATTTAGGCATTTTTGTGAAACCAACAAAAAAAGATGAATCACTTAAGCATGCTATGTCTAATTTTGCAAGTTTCATTAAGTCCATTGAAAAAAAAAGTCAATCTAAAGTTAAACATAAGAATGCAACATGATGAGCTATAAAAACTGCTACAGTGAATAAAACAACTTTAAATAAAAGAATGTTAATCAACATTAGTGGAATTTTAAAGATGCATCCTAAAACATTGGTAAGAGTAGCAAAGAGAAGAGAAAGTATTGAAAATGATCATAATCAACAATGTTGGAGTTTTAGTGGTCAACTCCCAAGGTCTAATGTGAAATTGAATATTGAAATCAAATCTTTGATTGAAAAGTATTGGCATGATAATACAAGGGTATCATCTAATGCTAGAGATGTTTTAAAACTAAGATTGAGGTCCAAAATTAGTGATCCTTAGCCAAAACACCTATTATACACAACTCAAACTGAATTTATAGAAAAAAATTGGATGATTTTATGTTACTTAGAAATATCACCATAAGTCAAAGATCGCTTGAAAAATGTAACCCTTGGTACGTGAAAATTAATAAGAAATGGATCTCTTATTATTGTAAAACGCATGTGTAATTTCATTATTATTATGATGTTTTTTCTCATATACATTGTACTTTGCATACTAACATGCTTATACAAGAATGTTGTATTGATATGCCACTTGAAACAATCAAGGAGTTTGTAGGTTTATTTTGTGAAATATCTAATGGGCAATTTTTTTATTTAAGTTCATGTATTTCTAGAGAATGAACTAGTTGTGGCAATTTTTCATTATTAGGATAATGTATGCATGAGAGTATTGATAACGATTTTGGACAGCAACTAGTGGATGTTAAAAGATTATAGAATGTTGAGTGTCCTTTAAAGGATGGAAAAGTAGGAAAGCATGTTGATTTGATCATGCAATGGTAAAAATTAGGGTTTCTACCATTAGATGTATGAAAACCGCTAATTTTGTTTAGGGACCATTACATTGGGAAAGATAGGAATTAGATAGATCTAGATTTTGATCTAATTCCAATGGGTTTTTAGATGTGCCCCTTCTTTCCCTTGAGTTAAATTTAATTGTTGAAGATGTTGAAATTAAGTCAAAATGTGCTAGAATGAAGATAAAAACACGGAAACAGTGAGCTACAATCGTCGGATTGAGCCACGAACCTAGATCTGAGAAGTATAAGAGTATTTGGACCTACTCCCAGAAAGAGCTCCTAAAATGTTGGGACTGGGATGGTGGTCACTCAGTTCCTTCACACTTTTTGCACTCCAAGGGGGATCTCTTCATCTCTGTGAATAATGTCAATTATGAAGATGGGAGCTTCGTACCTGCTTCCTATACATAGAAAGAAGGGGAAATAGGTTGGAAATAAGGGTTTGCCCAAGTCAAACCCCAATTTAGGAATTAACCTTGAATGAACTATTGCAAATACTAAAATAAATAATGGAAAGATATACCTCAGATTTGCAATACTAATAATGATGCTTTGCTTCTTGAATGTAATCACATATGTTGTATGAAATGGCATGAACATGACAAGACCCTAATCGCACACACATGCTTGCATATGAATGATATAATGTTGCTCCACAATGATTGAATGAAGAATATGCATCCTTAAAGACCTCTGAAAATGCTTGATGATGAACACTTCAATGCTTGAATGATTCATTGCTTGAATGGAAGACTTAGGATTGAAATGAATTGATTAAATATTTGTAAATATGATGATATAGGTCAATTTACCAATTAGGCCGAACTCTAACAGTCACATTCACCCACCAAATTTATTTCCCATTGGGGTGATAGGTCACACCCCCCTCTTAAAAATTGGGTCCCATTAAGGGGAACCAGGGCACTAGTGCCTTGGTCCTTCTCAATCAGGGACCTCAAATCAGCCCCAAGGAGAAGGACATAGCCCCATAAGATCATTTGGTAGGTGTATGTGGCACCAAAATTGGGTTTAAGGCACTAAACGAACCCAGATACGAGATGAGGGGGAGATGTGCTAAAGTAAGAGCACAACATGTATAAATTGGTCTGGTGACAACTTAGGATGCTACAAATCACAAAAAAGTTAGTGTAAATGCATTCATGTCAAAATTTAAGAGTAAGATTGTACCAAAATATGTGAGACACTCTCAACATGCCAGATGGTTGGATGGTCAAATTCACACATGTAGAAATTATTTTCTAGTTGGAAGTATACTATAAGTGGCGGACTTTGCAAAAAACTATACTCTTGCTCCACAAGTGGAAATTCAATTTTTGTACTACAATTCAGTGTAGGTGGCTATTTTTGTTCATCTTGTTTATAGACATGCAAATTCAATAATACAGAGGATGATAGAAATTTTTTTGAGGGAGTACCATTTCTATTTGAGTGATAACCAAATGCACTCATCAGAGTTTAGTGCCTCTCCATGGCTTGCATCTAAGACTTGTTACCTTGAATTATTAGACTATTTTTTATTCTTTATGTGTGGTTTATTTCGTTTCTTTGTGTATGGATACATTCATGCAATTTATGTTATTGGACTAATTTATGCTCATATGTTCTAGGACATGGTTTCTAATATATTTTATTTGAAATAAATTTATTAATGTTAGTAATGGTTTACTATGACTTGAATTATATGTTGATGATTCATGATCATTCTTATGAAATGTTTCATGATCATTCTTATGAAATGTTAGTCTATGATTAGATGTTGTTGTAGACACCTAAAAATGTCTCATTGATCAGGTGCAAGAAGGACGAAACTACAAAGGAGGGAAGCCAAACGATATCAAAAAGTTCTCCAGGCAGAAAAATTGATACAGGATTCAGATGAACAACTGGCCTTAGACAGATATAATAGCCTAGTTCTTTCTTGTCAAGTTAAATATGATCTAATCAATATTGGATGGATGATGAGGGATTTGGCTAGGGCTTCACAATTGGTGGTGCAAATTCCTGATAGAGTTTAATTTTCTGTATTTTTTTTTTTTAGTTTTTAACTTTTTTTTGGTTGTTTGCATTTTGTCATGCAATTGACCTATTAGTGCTACGCAATCGAATAGATAGCATCACGCATTTTCTCTATCAGATTCACGCATTTGCTCTATCAGATTCACACATTCGCTCAGTAAGTATCACATAATCGCTCAGGTAGTATTACGCAATCGCCTTTGTCAAGTTCTCAGTTTCTATTTTCTGTTGGTTTATTTTGCTACTAATCTTTTGTTTACAGCCTGTGGCAGATTCGTAGAGAGGATTAGATTAGTAATTTTGCATGCACATCTCATAACAGTTAAAATGGACATGCATGGATAATCTTACACTTCAATTTTTAGTGCTTAAAATCAACAATAGTTAAAAAGGACATGCATGGATAATCTCACACTTTGTTGTTGGTGTTTAAAATGAACATGGGCTAAAATTGACATGCATGTATCTCACACTTGGTTTTTGGTGCTTAAAAATCAACAAATCGTTAAAATTGACATGTATGCCTTCATTCTTGGATTTAGTGTTTAAAATTGACATGCACATGCGGATCTAACACCTAAATTTGGGCTATAAAATGAACGTGAATCAGGCTGCATTGGATTAAATCATTTTTTCATTTTCTTAAGGGAAAATAACTTTTCATTATGTCTGGGGTGGACCTACTGTTGCACTAACTGACTTTCTACCCGCCATCGGGCCCATGGGAAAAAGAAGGAAGGTGACAACGACATCCAAATTTTCTTTTTCTTCTACGTAGTGAGGGGTATCTTTGACTAGGGATTTCATCACCCCATAGAGGTACTTCGAATTGGGATGTGTTGGGGATATCATCTCTCCCAACATACTCTCGCGTGGGTTTTTCAAGCCGCTATATAAATATATTGGTCAGGCGGTTAGAGTGTTGAGTGAATTCGACGTATGTGGGGGCTTTCCCTGCACCGATAAGCTCAACTAAAGCCTTAAGTGGCTTGCTCTGAGAATCCGTCGTTGGATCAGGACCCCTCGAAACCTAATACTAAGAACCAAATTAGTTGCCAAAAATCCTACATTCAGTGGTTCCGGGAGTGCAGATCGTACCCCATAGATACCCTTCATGTACCTTACACTATGATACAGGAATCCCTCAACTAAAAGATCTTTGGATCTTTGGGGTAAGAGAGATTGGCATGCCCAAGAAGTGTGTGTTGTGGAGAGGAGCTAGTGCTACCAGACTCTCTATCTGTTCATTTTGTTTCGGTATTTTATTGTAAGGGCCTCACTGAATGGTGTCCAATATCCAGCCTAAGATTGTATTCCATGCTTTTTTATGTATCATTGTGATAGACCAGTATTGAGTCAGTCCCTTGGGCTGTTTCAGACCCTATCCCATGTATCTCCAAATTTTCTGAGATTGTATGAAATTTAAGTCAATCAGCTATACATACCTACCAACCATTGTTCTCAGGTTTGGAAAACTGCAAAACATTGTCCTACACACGAAGTTACCAAAAACAAAGTCCATTTTGAAACTGATTCTGAAAACATCCTTACATACTTGTGACCATAGGCAGTCCCATTTACGTCTTCATTATCATCCATAGTCTTTTGCATAGCCCCACTTACGTCCTCATTATCATCCATAGTCTTTTGCATAGTCCCACTTACGTCCTCATTATCATCAATATTAGTTGCATAGTCCACCATTTATCATATACTCTTCACCTAGACCTCATATACATCTAAGTCCATTATCAGTTATAGGTTCAGGGCATGTGCCTTCAAGGGTCTCCCAGGTGATGGATTGCTCCCCTTCGAGCAACCTAATCTAGTTCCAAACGACGGTCAATGAGAAATCATTGATGGTCTAGCTAACTTAGCTTGGGATTTAAGAAGAAGTGCACCCCAATATATGGGAGTTATATACAAGATAGATATTGAGTCTATGATTGCTCATATGATTGATAGAGAGATGGAGGTCGAACAAATTCGTCAACAAATGGAAAGACTTGCATTAGAGAAATCTAGAAAGGCTAAAAAGGTCTCACATCAAAATCCTCAATAGAGAGTCTAGTATAGTATTGCATACCTCATATTTACGTCTACTGTCTAGTGTTAGGTCATTGTCTTGCATAGAACCATCATCATATAGGCAATTTTAGATGCCCATCACAAGGTCCCAGAAAGCAAAAGGAATAATGGACCTAAACAACACATAGTCTATAAACCCTACTTGGAACATGGACATGTCGACAGGTCAACACTCAGGGGCACAGACAATGTCCACCATAAATGAATTACAACAACATCTGACAAAGGAAGAAATTGAGTCCGCACAACAAGACCCGCATGTCCTCATGATCCTAGATGCACTTATACATAGCGATAGGGACAAGTATCTTTCGCTGTTAATACAAAATGGGGCAAAATTACCTGAGGATTTTGATGTCACAAAGATTTTACCACTAGGAAAAACTTTAGGTCAAGATAACAGTCAAACACCACCCTTGATGCAAATACAAGCAACGACCTCTAGTCTTCCTCAAAATGTACCTCTTCCAACAAATGTCAACACAAATGCAAACTTTCAAACAAGTGTGTCATCTTTAGTGATCAATGCTAGTATACCATCACAGAGCATACCGATAATGTCAAGTATCTTAGCACCTATTCAGATGCAAGCAACAAGTGTAACCCAACCTCCAATTTCCTATTCTATGGGATCCACATATGGTTATCAAAATGCAAATCTAGCTATTACCAATACAACAGGTACCAGTCACCCAAACATGGGTTCACATATCACCTATTTCACAGTACCTACTGGAACACACAACACACAAGGTTATAATCTTGGTACCTTTCAACAGCCTCCTAGTTATGCAACCACGAATCCTTTTGTGGGACATACACACACACAAGGTATACCTTTGACATCAACAAATATTCTGACACAACAAGTACAGAGTTTGCAACAACAGATGACGACCATGCAAAATGGTAACGATAAAAAGAGCTACACAATGTAGGACTTACATCCTTATCCATTTGATCACACATTATACATGCCACCTTTCCCACAACATTTTGAAATGCCCAAATTTGATAGATATCGAGGGAAGGGTGATCCTAGAGATCATATCAGAGAATTTTTTATGGCATGTATAGAAGTTACCTCGGAAGATACTTACCTAATGAGACTATTCCCTAAAAGTCTAGGAGGTCCGGCTTTAGAGTGGTTTTCACATCTACCACCAACCATCACGTCATGGGGGGAATTAGCTGAACAATTTATTGCAAACTTCTCACACAACATTGACACCCCGGTTACTTTGATGGAATTATGTGCCGCTAAGCAATACAAGAATGAAACATTTCCATCCTTCATACAATGATGGAGGGCTCTCTATAGGAGATGCAAGACAGTTATCCCAGAAACAGAGCAAGTGGATATGTTTACAAAAAAATTGATTCCTAAGATAAAATATCCGATACAAATGCAGTGTCTTATCACATTCAAACAAATAACAGAAAAGGCTCTCAAATGTGAGAAGGGCTTGGTAGAACAAGGTCTTATTAAGTATGGCAATACCAACAACAATGACAAATCTAAGTTTTGGTCAAAAAACAAAAATGTGACCAATGATGGTGTTGTACGCTAGAACAATACACACAACTCAACCCGTTTTATCACTAGGAACGAGTCAGTCAACAAATCCACATACCGGGAATAACACAACCTCAACCAATGTAAATGCTACGCAAAATACAAACACAAGATACCCCAGGGTAAACGCTCCAAGAAGAAATTACACACCTTTAGGAGAACCTATTGAGTCAGCGCTCAAAAAGTTAATACATACAAACATGATCACTCTACCTGAAGTAAGAGTATATGAACCAAGTCCTTTCAAACCCACATGGTGGAATGACAATGATTTCTGCGATTATCAGAGGACTAAAGGTCACAAAATGGCAAGTTTCTACAAATTGAAAAACTTGGTCCAAGATATGATAGACCAAGGGGACATCACAATTGATACGGATAAGACCTCAACAAACATAAATCATACGATTTTTAAGGATCCTTTTGTTAAGCATGACAAGGGAAAAGCGACCACATCAGGTACCTAAGACAACACGGCTAACTACACGAAAGTCTCATATGACTACACTATTCATGCCATTAGTTCAGGAGATAAAACAAATAATGAATCACAAGAAACACCTGATCAGGAGGAGCAATATCAAGACACTCATAAAGATGACAACCAAATTGGCATGATATTCGAAGCACCAAAGTACGACGACGATACGAATTTTTGTCTCCAAGACTAGGGGCAGGAACAACCATATCACTCAGATTGGTTTGAAGATGAACTCATTGAACATATTATGAATGTCAAACATACACATTGGGACTATGAAGAAGGATTTAATATAAATCTAGATAAGACAACCTATGATACAAATGATACAATTGCTACAATCACAATTGCTCCCAGAGACAGAGACTGTGCAGTGGTTACTCACAGGTCAAAGGTAACCTTGCAAGGGATACCACAAAATCAATCACCAACAGTAGGGACTTACAATGTAGTTGAGAAACTTAAGAAAACTCTGGCACAAATATCCTTATTCGAACTACTGCGTATTTCACCCAATCATAGAGCTATACTGGACAAAGCACTTCAAGATTCATTAGTGGATAGAGATATAGATGAACATGCCTTCCATTCTATGGTAGGAAATCTGACACAAGGTACACATATTTCATTTACAAAACAAGATATTCCTAGTGATAAATTGCTTCATAATGACCCACTACATCTAGAAGCTTACATTCACAAGAAAAGAATCAGAAGAGTACTTATAGATGGGGGAGCCGGTCTGAACATTTGTACTTTAAAGATGGTCAAAGCACTGGGATATTCTGAACTTCACATTGATTCTTCCAAAAGGATAAACATCAAGGCTTGTGATGATGAAGAACGTCCATCTAAAGGCATTGTAACATTACCAGTACAAGTAGGACCAATAACGACAGAGGTTGCTTTTCAAGTCTTGGACAAAGAGCTGGGATATAACATGTTATTGGGTCGCCCATGGATCCACACCATGCAAGCAGTACCATCCACATTTCATCAGTGTGTCAAATTCCCATACAATGGTATTGAAATCACCATAAAGGGTGATCCAAATCCATTTCAACATTGTAATTATCTAAAAGATAGTGTCGATAATCAGGTTCCTATAAATCAGGCTGCACCTCTCACTACACAGTTGGAAACATTAAAGATCACAGAAAAACAAAAATATATGCCTACGACATCCTCCTTACACATAAAGGATATGGGTTGTGGAGAGTACTCTATTGCAAATACTTTAAATGGGAAACAATTGTCTCTTTCTCCTAAGTCCTTTAGGAAACCTCACACTATAGTACAAAAGAAAGATAAAGGAAAAGAAATTGTCAGATACTCAGACTCATGCTCTTTCATTAGATAGGGAGACTTAGAGGAAGAATCCTTGAACGAAGATGTTAACCATTGGATATATAGAGAAGAAGATCATATGACAACACCCATAATACACACAAATCAGTATGGCAATGGATTCAAAATACTCCAAAGACATGGATATGATGGTACCACAGGCCTAGGGTTACAAAAGCAAGGAAGACTAGAACCTGTTGTTCCTAATGACAATCCAGGAAATCAAGGATTGGGATACAAGCATGTACAACATATCACACAAGCCAGACAAAGTACCCTTGATATACTAAATCGATCAAGAAAACCATTAGATTACATATCACAAAGGAATTGGTCCACACAGGCTCTTCCATCTTCATCTCAAACAAGCAATCAAGTACCTACATCACCAAGTGCATAATCAGATGGGGAAGACATGAGACAACTCTTGCAAGAACCCACCACAGAGTTACAAAATGATACAGTTATTGACACAACAGTACAGGCTAATGTGGCAACAGATGCAAGATTACCCCCACCACCTGAATCCCACCCATGGTTATTGTCACTACTTCTACCACGAGAGGCAACTCAGGCTCAACCTAACAAAACACATGAAGAAAGATTACAAAGGCTTATACCTGGCTTAAGAAGAGTCACTAATGTACAAAGAAGACCAGTCAATCTACAATGGAATTAGGGACAGGAACAAGAAGAAATAAGTGATGATAGCCCATATGATGAAACATATATTGACAGTGAGACAGATTCTCATTACTATGAATTCTTATCACTCCATGATTCTACTCCACCAGAAAGTGTAATATCAAACAATCAAGTCTTCATGTTATCAAACTCTACTACAGAAGGGAATAATGATTTACCCCTAGTACATTCACACTTGATTGATTGGGGGCAAGAAGGAAAACCAACGCTGGATTGGTTTGAAAACGATGAAGCAATTTTAGAATTTCTAGGAGTCAGGGAAGGATTTCCGCAAGGTGATCATAAGCAGGGTTTTCTATAGACCTAAATAGAATGGCATACTTTGGAGAAGAAAGTACTTCTCAAACAGAAGATAAGGATCAAACTACCCATAATGACAAAAGTGACTTGGGTAATCTTCCTATGGAAAGAGAAAGTTCAGCATTACTTATAGAGGAAACAGAAGAAGTAAATATAGTAGAAGGGGAAGTTGTACATATCATCCATCTGGCAAAATCACTGAGCAAAGAAGAAAAAGATAGATTCATTCATTTTTTCAAACAACAACCTATCAACTTTGCTTGGTCCTATTCAAACATGTTGGGTTTAGATTCTGAATTAGTGTTGCATCACTTACCATTGATACCAAGAGTTAAACCTTACAAGCAAAAAATGAGAAAAATGCATCCAAGTATCGCATTACTAGTTAAAATAGAATTACAAATGTTGTTGGATGTAGGTTTTATCAAACCTATTGAATACACAGAATGATTATCAAACCTGGTACCTGTGACTAAGCCCATGAGAGGCATCAGAATCTGTACCGATTTTTGAGATCTAAATAAAGCTTGCCCTAAGGATGACTTCCCGCTACCTAATATCGACATGATAGTTGACCTAACAACTGGAAATGAGATGCTATCCTTAATGGATGGTTTTTCAGGATACAACCAGATTAAAATTGCACCAGAAGATCAACATAATATGACCTTTACATGCCCATGGGGAATGTACTACTGGAATGTGATGTCATTTGGTCTTAAAAATGCCGGAGCAACATACCAAAGAGTCATGACAACATTTTTTCATGACATGATCCATAACATAATGGAAGATTACGTGGATGACATATTGGTTAAATCACAAACTAGAGAAAGTCACCTTGCAGTTCTTACACAAATATTTGATCGGTTGGAACAGTATAATGTCAGATTAAATCCAAAGAAATGTGTGTTTGGCATAACAGCAGGTAAACTATTAGGGTTTATAGTATCAAACAGAGGAATTGAAATAGACAATGCCAAGGTCAAGGCAATCATTGATATGAAACCTCCATCAACACTTAAACAACTCAGAGGGTTACAAGGAAGATTGCAATCCATAAGGAGATTCATAGCACAATTGGCAGATAAGTGTCACACATTCCAGCATTTACTCAGGAAAGGAGTTACTTTTAAATGGACAAAACAATGCCAGCAAGCATTCCAAGCTCTAAAAGAATATCTTTTGAACACACCAGTGTTAATATCTCCTACTCTAGGACAACCTCTATTGTTATACATATCAACAACGAACTCAGCCCTGGGAGCTCTATTGGCACAACATGACAAAAATGGAAAAGAAAGAGCCATTTATTATATAAGCAGGACTCTAATCAGCTATGAGCTTAATTACACCCCCATAGAGAGAGCATGCTTAGCAGTAATCTTTGCATCCCAAAAGCTCAGACATTACATGTTGAGTCATAAGGTACAACTCATTGCACAGTTTGACCCACTCAAATATCTATTGAGAAGAGCAACATTGATCAGGTGATTGGCTAAGTGGGTTATGATCTTGAGCGAGTTTGATATAGAATACATAGACATAAAAGCTATCAAAGGACAAATCATAGAAGATCAATTAGTAGAGGCTCCTATACAAGATAGTCACCCATTGCTGATAGACTTTCCAGACGAATCCATGTTTACACTAACTGCCTCAATAATGTGGAAGTTATACTTTGATGGATCATATACAAATCACAGATCTGGAGTAGGTATTCTCTTCATTACTCCTCAAGGGGATGTTATACCTAAGTCATTTAGGATAAATTTTGCATGCACCAACAATATGGTAGAATATGAAGCTCTCCTCATAGGGCTTCGTACAACTGTGCAATGGAAAATACAAGAGTTATAGGTCTATGGTGATTCGCAGTTGATTGTAAACTAGGTCAATGATGAATACAATACGAAGGATGACAAACTCATGCCTTATAAGAAGTTGGACGAAGATTACAAGGAGCACTTTAGCAAAATTACATTCGAACAAATCCCTAGAATACAAAACAAGGCAGCAGATGCAATGGCAACCATAGGATCTCTTCTGAATATGCCTGCTAATGAAACTCAGTTTGAGTTTATCATAGAACAGTTAATGCTACTTGCATATGAGACCCCCCTATCAGACTATGTATGTGAAATTGTAGGTCCAAAATCACATTGGTACAATGAAATATATACATATTTACATACCCGATACATGTCACCAAATCTGTCCAGAAATCAAAAGAAGACCTTTATTCGTCAAGCATCTAGATACACCATTATAGCTGATACTCTGTATAGAAAGGGTTTCGATGGAACTCTTCTCTGATGTCTAGATGAGAATGAAGCACACCTTTCTTTAAAAGAAGTCCATGATGGAATTTTTGGGGCTCACCAAAGCAGTCTGCCATTATCAAAGAAACTGCTGAGAACGAGGTATTACTGGCCAACCATGGAAAAATATGCTTACAAGTATGTACAGAAGTGTAAACAATGTCAAATGCATGGAGACCTTATTCATGCACCAACACAAGATCTTCAACCCATCACATCACCATGGCCATTTTCACAATGGGAATTAGATCTAGTAGGTAAAATCAACCCTACTTCGTCCAACGGGCACAAGTTTATCTTGATAGCCACCGAATACTTTACAAAATGGGTTGAGGCAATTCCTTTAACATAAACTACTGGAAAGTAGATATCAAAATTTATGCTCAACTACATTATATGTAGGTACAAAGTTCCAATGTGCTTTGTTACAGATAACGGGCATCCATTTAAAAACTAGGAAGTGAAAGAATTGTGTGACAAATTTCACATACAATACAGATTTGCCACACCATATTATCCACAAAGTAATGGACAAGCAGAGGCTACAAATAAAACAATATTGAAAATTCTTAAGAAAGTAGTCACTGACATAGGATGGGACTGGCATCTCCAGTTAAATCCCACTCTCTGGGCTTACAAAATAGGAGTGCGCACACCTACAGGAGCAACACCATATTCATTGGTCTATGGTACAGAAGTGATACTCCCCATTGAAATAGAAATACCGTCTCTAAGAGTATCCTTACAAAATATTATATCAGAAGAAGACTACAGGGTAGCAAGGTTGCAAGAACTAGAGACCCTTGATGGAAAATGACAAACAACATTCAATCATTTACAAGGATATCAAAATAGACTGAGACGAAGTTATAATAAAAGGGTCCGCCCACGAACCTTTCAAGTGGGAGATCTAGTACTTAAAGAGAATCAAAGGAACTTAGCAGAACAAGAAAGGCCAGGGAAATTCGAACCTAATTGGCTAGGTTCTTTCATTATAAAAAGGGTCATAGGCAATGGTGCCTATCATTTGGCTACCATGGAGGGAGATCCAATCTCTGACCCTATGAACAATATGCACCTTAAGCGATATTATACCTAAGGGCTGTGTAGTTTAGGTTTTACTTTCTGCATTGCATATAATATCATTTAAAACACTGCATAACATGTAGTTTCCTTTTTAGACGCATTGCATTCTTAAAGTTGTGCATTCTTATATAGAAGCATCAAATAAAACAAGGCATTTGTTCGAGTTTATCATTCGTTTGCATCTAAAGAAAACAAGGGTCATCGCCTTTCTTAGATATTTGGACATGAATTCTTTGGGGTTCTAAAGTCATTCATTCTCAACATTACCCTGTGACGGCGCTTTACTTATGGTTGGGTAGTGATTTCACTATTTGAGACTTGTTAACCCACAATCTATCAATTGATATATCTCACACCTTAACAAGATCTCTAATTCATTCTAGACACCTAGTTGATCATATGACTAGTGAAAAATCTGAAATTCTGCTTCAGCGCCGCTGTAATTGTCACACCCAAGTAGGTTTCATTACTTACAAGTCAATGCAAGAAAATAACAAAAAATAAAAAGAGCTATGCCAAATATCCATCTCAAGCCAAAAGAGCAATGATATATATCTGAAATATCATGTATACAAATGTGATAAAAGGCTTGACTATGGGAACATACAAGTAACTCCATCAGGGCTATGAACGCCTACTGGCAATGGAGCAATATTTGAGAAATTACAGTCTATAACCTCGTCGGAGCTCTCAAGGCTTGCTGGCAATGAGGCTCTATTCGGGGTGCTTTTGAAGTTAGAATAATCCATGTAGCTAGTCGTATAGGATGCTAAGGATCTTTAGTGAACACAAGAGCGGTAATTAACTCATCTGCACACACATGGGCAAAAGAAGATCAAAGTTTCAAGAACCAATGGGGAAGTTTTCCGCATCTCCATTTGTAAATCCTAGTCACCAAGTGTGTTGAGATGAATGTTCCGAAGGGCCTTAGAGATCGATTGACCGCTTATCTACGAAATGTTTTGCACCTTCATTTTCAATCGGTGTATTACAAATGCTAAATACAAAGATAGTCAACCTTGTTCGAATAGGAAGTGCATCTTCATCCTGCATATTGGATTCACATAGGTCATGTAAAAAATTATTTGTCTCCACATGCATTCTGTAGATCATCATGTCATACAGGTCTGCACACTGGAGGCATAACTAAAAAAATCCAAAAAAAATCAGATAAAGTCCTGAAAAAATCCAAAAAATCAGATAAAGTCCTGAAAAAATTCAAAAAAAATCAGATAAAGTCCTGAAAAAATCCAAAAAAATCAGATAAAGTCCTGAAAAAATCCAAAAAATCAGATAAAGTCCTGAAAAAATCCAAAAAAAAAGATAAATGATCCTAAAAAAATATCAAAAACATTCATATAATGTCTTGAAAAGATCAACCAAAAACATCCATATACGATCCTGAAAAAACTTAAAATCCAAAAACATCCACATAATGTGCTGAAAAAATATACCAAAAACATTGGAATACGATCCTGAAAAAATCAAACCAAAAACATTCAAAAATCTACCTACATAATCCAAAAACATTGAAAAATCTCTTGGAAGAGAACTAAAAATCGAAAATCAATCAATCAAAACACTTGCAATAAGATGTCTTGTGAGAAACAAATACCCTAGTAGATATCCAGTAAACACTTCGCACGAAGTTAACAATGGATACGATTATCTAGTCAAACATCTACAATCAACTGATCAAACTGTCTTATCAATCGTATCATATCCATATCAACGTGATCATTATCTTTTCTTAAACGTAAGAGGATACACTTGAAATTAGACAAGTTCGTCTTAAACGGGGTCTGCAACTTTCTGAGATCAGACATTATCAACCATCACATCAAACAACTGAGAACAAAGGCACAAGGTCAGTATAGCTGCTGAATTTTGTCTGGGTCAATCTTTATCTTTTTATCATTTGGCGATAGATATTGTTCCTATGCTACTCAAGGATGTCCATAAGTGACTAGAGGAGCTATGATGAGCATTATCTTTTTCTTTGTTTGCTATTTGTGGCATGAACCGATGAAATTCTAGGGAAATTGCTCTAGTGGGTGTCTGTGATAAGAGCCTTCACATCAAGGTGAAATCGCCACACATACCTCGACCCCTAACACAATTCCCAGAATGGAGGGTTCACTCCTTGTCTACTACGTGTTTGTTTCTACAATGAGATATCTTTGCATCTTGGTTCCTTATACCCTGATGTGCTAAAGTTTCATTGCTCAATAATAAGGCTCAGTGATGAATATATATTGACACAATAAAATATGTGACACAGGTTCATGATTCATTCAATTTCATTCTCATCTTTATCTCATTTGCTTATTGATAGTTTGCTGGTTTCTCATCTTCTGTCTAGTTGCATTCTTTCTAACATTCTTTCTATCATCAATTTTTTCTCTCTACCATCTGACTAACATTTCTTCAAGGTGTATCTGAGTTAAAATTGATTCAACCATTATCATACAAAAAAGCATTCATTATAGTGTTCATTTGCATTTCATTATATAGTTCATGTGCATTCATTTTAGATATGCATCATACAACTCATAACATCATATAAAGCATACATGGAAAGCAAAAATAATATACATAGACCATTTCCAAAAACCTGCATGCCATATATATATAACTCAAAAATGATAGTGTGTGAATACAATAAATAAGACTGAAGGCTCAGATAACATGATCAACCAACACTGCCTCTATCAGCAAGTGGATCCTATCCACTAGATCCTGCCCCAGGATGTCGAGGTGGTCCCATAACACCATCATTGCTAGTCCGTCATGAAGTAGATCTACTCGATATCCTCCCCATGAATGCACTGAAGCTAGGCTCTCTCTGACCCTTAGGGATGGCTCTCTCATATGCCTGTCTATAATAAATAGCCTCCTACGCAGCAGTGAAATATCTCTCTCCCTGGTCATGTGCATCTGTACCTACTCTAAAAAGCTAATCAAAGGCATCCATAGTGATCTGACATCGTCACACTACCTCATCTCTCTCTCGCTGAAGATGCACTCGCTCCGCCTCAAGGGCACCATAATCTACACGGTAGGTCTCTCGCTCAATATCTCGTCTAGCGACCTCATCCTCCAAGCTCTGCACCCATGCTCTAAGAGTCTACAACTCATCCTCATCACCAACGTCTCCTATCCCACCCTCTACGACAGACACATCCTCCAACTCTGGCATATCATCATCATCCCCACCCTCGCTGCTCGATGACTCCGAAGAATCATTGTTGTCCTCACTACTAATAGACTCAGTGTCTCCACCAATGTCTATATCCTCATCTCCCTCTCCTCCACCACCATCTCCACCATCTCCACCACCTCCTCCCCCATCTCCACCATCTCCTCCAGCTCTCTCCCTTGCGTCTATCCTCAACCGCTGTCTAGGATGGCGAATCTGTTGTGCTGTAATTGGAAGATCAGGATCAGTCAAAGGCACTGGCTCGTGCCTAGCGAACCACGCATCATACTCTATTGTCATCCCCGGATCCACTCCACCTCTACCCCAACCCTAGAGTAATGGGTGTAAAGAATCGAACTCAACAAAAGCAACATGTGGCTGAATACACACACCCCAATCAGATACCTCCCACGATACACAAGCAAAATATGCAGTAACCACAGGTGTCACCTGTACCTCACCAAACTGTCTGAGAACCCGCCCAGGAAGATACATCTCTATGATCCGCTGAGTCTCAAAGGTCCTCCCAATATGATATCTCTACTATCAATAGAAAGACAAGTGCACTACATCATCAGGCCAACCGGGGAAATCTAAGTAAGGTCTCCAAATGAAATGCTGCAATATATCCAACTGATGTCTCCAGTACAAGGTGTTCCCCGAACCCCTGTGTCTGATACCTATTGTATACCTAAAGGCATAAGGCTCACCATGCTGCAAATCTACATGAACAATAGGCCTAGAAATAGAAATGTGCTCCCATGCCCATGTCTACAGCAAAGTAACACCACAACTGATAGAACGGTATCCCAGATATACAATACCATGCATCTGATAGTACAACATGCCAAGTAGACAAGGACCCCAAGCATACAGTCGACGATTCACAATCATATCATGGAGCACTCTGCCCCATCCAATTGGAAACCCATGACCTTGTTGATCAGGTATCAGTAAACCACCGACAATACCACATAATATAATGGTCAAGTCATCATAGTCTAATCAGGCCCAAGGGATCTCATAATGACCACTGATCTACAAATCCAGAATCTCACACTCAAAAAGTGCACATAATCTAGCAATGCCATCATCATGGTCATATATAACTCTCTCACCATGAATGGGAATACACAGTATATGCCATACATCCTCTAAGGTAATGGATGCCTCACCAGTTGGAAGATGAAACAAACGCGTCTCTGAGTGCCGCCGCTCTATCAAAGTAGTAATCATGGCCCTGTTGGCCGTAACCTCTGGCAAATGCAATACATGGCAAAGACCAAGCTGGCAAATATGCTCAATCTCATCATCCGGTAGGTCAGCTCGAAGATCAAGTCCACTAGGTCTGCTCTGTCAACTATATAACACTCCAATGCTCTCCTGCAATGAGAAAATGATAAAAATATCAGATGTTGGATCCAGATAAACTTAAAATATTTTCAAACGCATGACAACAAATAACATATACAATGAATGCGTAACTGTTATGACTTATGCAGTACAAATAAGACTCTTGCGTGATGATTAAAGCTAATAAGTGACAAAATGGGCGCATGCATGATAAAAAACACTTATGCGTAATGATATGCAGGAATGCGGCATGTTAAATCTAATGCATGACACTTACGACGCATGCGTAGCATTTAAAGCATTTGCGGTACACTAAACACTAATGCATGAAAATTGACAAGCGATTGCGTAACAAAGAGCATAAAGTGATCATGGAAAATTATTGAAAAACAGGCAAAAATCAGGGAAAAACAATGAAAAATACCATGCTGCCAGTCCCAGGAGGTCTCTGAAATGAACGTACTCGGTCCAACAAGTGCAATCGAGCTCTATAACCAACCATGATGATCAAAACTCAGAAACAGGCACATAAATTGCAAAGAAACCAAGGAACTACCAAATCACAAATGAGCAAATGAAAACCTAGAATTCTCTATTTATAGCTTAAAAATTAGGGTTTTAAGACACCTTGACGCCCGTGGTCCCCGCCAGCTTCAAACAACTTGTAGCCTACTCAAACGATCTCGAAATGACATAAAATTTCATATGCTTATTCTTTACATTGGTATCGAAAACATGGTCTCAATTTTTGAATTTTTCGACCACCTTTTTCGAGGGGGCATATTTACACTATACAGCAATACCAAGGCATACTGGGGCAAATTTTTCGTTTTCTTTGAAACAATGTCATTCTGACTTTGTCTCAAAGAGGGGCAAATGTAGACACCTAAAAATGGTTCATTGATCATGTACTAATTATTCCTCTAATTGATTAAATAATCTTTATTATTTAATAAAGTCAATTAAACTTATTCTTCTAAATTCTTCTAATTTCATATTTCCTCATTATCTTACTAATTATTCTATTTCTTATTCTATCATCATTTAATCATTTCAATCATTTTCTAAATATTAATTAAATATTTATTATTTAATTAATTCTGATTAATTCCCCAATTTAAATAATCTTTATTATTTAAATAAATAAACTAATTATTCAATTTCTATCTCCAATCATCTAATCATTCAACCCTCTTCTCAATATTAATTAAATATTTATTATTTAATTAATTATGATTTAATCCTTTAAATTAAATAATCTTTATTATTTAATTAAATTCCATTTCTAAATAATTAAATGGTTTCTTTATATTATTTAATTAACTAATTAATTCTTCCATTTCCAAATCCCCAAATTCTAATTTCATTTAATTTCATATCCTTCTAATTTCTTCCAAATTCAAATACATGTGCATGATTTCAAAAACCAAATTGAAAATCAAAGTCAAGTTCTAAATATATTCAAATGCTAAATTGAATAATTAAATTCAATTATTTGAATAATATCTCATGCAAGCACATGCTAAATTAATTAATTAAATCTATTAATTAATTAAATCATTTATCTCTCCAACTTCTATTTCCATCTTTCAGTTAGCTTTTTCTAAATTAAGCTCTCTGTGTCATCCTCTTTATTTCTACCAATCATCATTTTTCTTCCTTCAGTTAACTCTTTCATCAATCAGTTGACTCAATTAATCTATTCAATCTATTGAGTTTTACTCCCACAATCAGCAGTTCAACTATCAACTTGCATTTGAGCTCACCTGAGTCCACACCTCTTGATCAATCTATTCCACCTTTCAATCAATCTTCTCCAATTTTTTATAAATTGAGCATCCAATCTCCATTTTCAATAATCACGAATTTTGAATATTTGAGAGCCATCATACCACAAAGAGAAGAAGAGCAATGGAAGCAATATGCAAATCTTGGAATAGGGAGTTTTATTTGAATTGATTTATAATTCCTATTTTATTTGATCTTGCATTATTTCATTGTATTGTTTGTTAAATTCTGATTAGGAAAGGGACTCGTGATTTCCCTTGTTTCTAATTGATTACTTTGTTAAAAGAAGATGAATTTTGCATCCCATAATTGTTATTTAGATTTGATGATATTGATGTTTATGAATTTTATGTATAGAATAGATCTTTTTTGTATTGTTTGCTTGGGGTGTGGTAAAAAGAATGATTTTGTATTACCCATTGTGAGCTCCATTTGACATCACGATTTCCTTTCACTAGATGAGGGTAGATATATACATATACATATATATACATATGTGTGTGTATGTATGCAATACATGTTTTGTGCAGTATTGCAGGTACGAGGCATAGACTCCACTTGGTTCAATAGGTCTAAGTGTGTCTTTAAATTCCCAATGGTGGTAAAAGGAGATAGTGCAAGACCCAAATTATACCTATCCCTAACCATTGTCCTAACCTAGGGACAATCAAATCTAATCTTTACATTTTATCCCATCAGATTTGTCATGTGGACAATATCTGATTTACCTAAGTGTTAGTGGCAAGTCATGTGTTGATGATGGTATTATTTTATGATTTATTTGAGCATGTTGATTTTGTGTTATTTTAATGGTTGATATTAATATTATTTGATTATTATAAATTAAGTGTGGAACTGCTTTTGATTTATTGAATATATTTTATTATTAGATATTAATCAAAAAATGATTTTGATCATGTGATGTTTTATTTAGTGTGGAACTGATTGTGTTATCTTGGTGGAACTAATTGTCCTATTTTTATGGTTAATTATATTTATTTGGAATTAGTTATTTATTGTGAGAATTATTTATTAATTATGGAAATTAATTATTATTATTAATTGTTTATTATTTTTAAATGATTTATCATTTGTGGTTATTATTCTTGAATTATTTATTATTTATTTAATTCTTATTATTATTTTTTATTATCTAGTTAAGTGGGTGTAACCATCAGTTCTATTTTAAGTGGATTATTATATTTATAATTGGAATTAATTATTTATTACTTCTTGGTTGTCAAGAAAGTGTTATTTATTTTTAGGAGATTTGTAATTGATAATTTAATATTATATTATTATTATTTATATATTCATTTAATTACTTTTATGGGGATTTTATTATTATTTTTATTATTGATTTATTAATTTAATATTAAAGATATTTTTAGGATTAGGGTTTGTTATTTTAATGTGAGATTAATTAGGAGATTGATTATTAATTATGTGCTTTATGAGAATTGATTTAGGGTCATTTTCTTTTATGAAGTTTTGGAGAGAGAAAATTATGTTGCAATTTTGTGAAGAAAGTTTAGTGAGTGAATTTGAGGACAAGGTTTACAGGTTTCTATTGTTTTCAAGTCACTTAGAAGTGTGATTTGGATTGCTCAAGATTGTTTGATTGCTATTTTGAAGGTCTTATGTGTTCAAAAATTGTCATCAAATTTTACTTCTCTCTCTTTCTTTCACAGGGTTTTCCAAGTAGGTATCTGTTTACCCTATTTGATTTCAATTAATCTTTGCAATTTTGAATACAAATGATTATTAGGAAGAATTGGGATGTTGTTTGGATTGTATTTAACATTTGAGTTTAAATTCTTATTCATGATTAGTAAAGATTATGGTTTGTTTGAAATCGGGTGTTAGGATTGAGTGTTTCGATGAACCAGTTTTTCTGCATGCTTGATTGAATTTCCCATTTGAATCTTTTGTGCAACTTTTTAGTGATTTTCATATGTTATGACCCTTGTTTAATGGGTTTATGTCATACTTTGATTTTGTAAGGAAAGAATAGTGCGGAAAAACGCTTCCCTAATGTCAATTTGCAGGGGAAACAAGACTAGTATGTTTTAAAACTTTACAGAATACTAAGATTAGCATATAAGAAATAGAGACAATGTCAAAATTCAAACACACACATAGATAAACACCATGAATTTACGTGGGAAAACCCTTTCAAGAAAAAACCCACCACCGACAACAAGAGCACTTTATTCTCAGCAAAAAATCTTTACAATAAAGTTTGTTATCACAGCACAAATGTTCACTCTGATCACTTTGGCTACACACCACGGTATACAGCTTATCAATAGAACAACAACCTTGTTTGAGTTTCCTCTTGGCTTCATATACATTTTCATGTCGACCATTCAACTGTCAGTTTGCACCAATCGGTTAGACATCTAATTGTCTACGTCGGTCTGCATTCGTGAGAAAACAATTATCCCACATGCATCCAGGAATCGAACCGATTCATATTCAAATACACCAGCCCAGATGAGTTGACTCCATCAGGTATCGGCGTAACTTCAAAACTACATCTTCGATGGCCAAAGGCGAATCCATCAGGTCATCGACAAGATGAACTATCATCTATCCCGGTTGTTCAATCTACTCGATCTCTCTTTTTGCACTCCGCCATGTGGTAACCTCTGATTTGCTTTGGGGTCCCTGCCCTGCCACCTCAACATGACCTTACTAACCGCCCGGAATGAATCTCTCCTTTGTCGAGCCCCACCTTGGTCGCCAAGTCGCATAGGATAAACCTCGTGCATCTTGCCATAGCGGTATAGCGACAATCGTTTGATTATCCCGAACTTGCTCACCTGTTAAACTGTCCGAGTTGCTCTTTATGTCGGGCCCCACCATGGTCGCCAAGTCATAGGAAATAACATACGCGCATCTTTCCATAGCAGTAAAGAGATGACCGTTGGATCTAGATCTAAACTGCACGCCTTTTATCCTTTCGTCCATCCAATAATCGATGTTACCTCGATGATTGAAAATGACTTTGTCGGGTATCAGCATAACACAGAATAGTCTACCAGATAGCCGATAGCGCTTTGATGACCCAAGGAGAATTCATCAGGTATTGGCATAGCACCAAACAAGTCTATCTGATAGCCAATAGCACTCCCGATGACCGAAGATGACTTCATCGGGTCATCTGGATGACTTCAAACCTGCTACTCTGAGCTCCGATATGTCAAGTTCATCGACAAAAGTTATACTGATAGAGTTCACAGATTTCCTTCACACTGTTTCATCGGCCAGAGTTAACTCGATCAGTATGAACAAGGGTCAAGTGAATTATAGGCACATTTCCAATAAACTCCCACTTGACGAGGAATTCACTGGACTTCTTGAGCACTTTTCCAAATATTATAGAGAGGGATGGGTACTGAGACCAATCAAGTTAGAACACCACTTGAACTTGTGAGTGCTCACCGGATTTGTTAATGTGTCTACAACATTTTCCTGAGTGTCTACCTTGTTCAGATTAACCTTTCTGTCTTCTACCATGTCACACACAAAATGGAATTGCACATCTAGGTGTTTAGACCTAGCATGATACGTAGGATTATTCGCTAAACATATAGCACTCTGACTGTCACTTTGCACTTTAACTTTCCCTGCATCAAAACCAACATTTTTACTCAAACGCCTGAGCCAAACAACTTCTTCACAAGCATGTGTGGCTGCCATGTATTTTGCCTTTGTAGTGGACAAAGCAACTACAGACTGTCACTTGCTCATCCAGCTTATTGCTCCACCATTCAGAACAAAAACGTATCCACTGGTGGATCTTCTATTGTCAATGTCCCCTGCCCAATCAGAATTTGCATAACCACAAATGTTGAGAGTTCTCTTTGAATGATTTAGATTACCAAGATAACATAATGCAAAGTCTGAAGTACCCTTTAGATATCTGAAAACTCTCTTTACAACATTGCAATGCGGTCTTCCTGGGTTTGACATAAATCTTCTTAATACTCCCACTCGTTGGGCAATGTCTGGCCTTGTAAAAACCATTGCATACATCAAGCTGCCAATAACAGTTGCATAAGGTATACTCTTCATGTCATCTATCTCTTCTGGAGATTTCGGACTGTCATGCATTGATAGTTTGGTTCCCTACAAAATAGGAACAACCTGTTGTTTACAGTCAGACATATTAAACTTATCAAGAACACTAGTGATGTAATTTCTCTGGCTGAGCCAGAGTTTTCTCTTAGACCTATCCCTCTTGATTTCCATTCCCAGAATGTATTTTGCTGGCCCCAAATCTTTCATTTCGAACTTCAAGGATAATTGGGATTTCAAGTCTGAGATCATACCTTTTTTTATTTCCAAAGAACAACATGTCGTCAACATACAAATCAATAATAAGTATCTTATCATCTTCAATCTTGTAGTACACACAATGATCGACTTTCAATCTCACACATCCCAAAGACAACACAAACGTATCATATTTTTTATACCAAATTCTGGGAGACTGTTTCAAACCATAAAGAGACTTCTTTAGTTTACATACCAAATATTCTTTACTTTTTTTCACAAAATTCTTAGGTTGGGACATATAGATTTATTCTTCAAGGTCCCCATGAAGAAATGTTGTTTTCACATCCATTTGCTTGACTTCCCAATCATATGCAGCTGCAAGTGACAAAAGAAATCTACTAGATGCAGCTTAGCTACAGGAGAGAATATTTCTCCATAGTCAATACCTTCCTTTTGAGAATACCCCTTCGCTACCAATTTGGCCTTGTACTTGTCAATGCTGCCAGCTGGACCATACTTCCTTTTGAAAACCCATTTACAACCCACCGACTTTCTGCCTTTAGGCAAGGATACTAGATTCCATGTTCCATTCTTGTCTAGTGATTTTATTTCATCTTTCATGGCTTCCAACCAAGAATCTAAATCTGACATATCCATGGCTTCTTTTACAGTCCTAGACTCATCAGTATCAACAAGTAAAGCGTAGGCACAATTTACATTCAACATTAAAAAATTATACCTATCAGGCTGTCGCCTCTCTCATATGGGTCTTCTTAACACTTGTGGTGAGGCTTCATTTTGTTCTTCTTTTGAACTTTCAAAGCTAATTGAACTCTCTTCATTCTCATCTTCAGGTACATCTAGAGTTTTCACTTCTTCTCCTAGTGGAAATTCAACCACATCCTTCTCTTTTCCCTTCTCTGTGGGTTTATCTATAGACATAGGTTTCAGCTCTCGAAAGATGACATTTATGTTGTACACAACCTTTCTAGTCTCAGGATTCCAAAGCTTGTATCCTTTAAATCCAACTCCATATCGAATGAAAATACATTTGACTGCTTTGTTATCCAATTTAGATCTTTTAACATCAGGCACATGTGCATATGCCTCTGAACCAAACACACGAATGTAACTTAGAGAAGGTTTCTTACCAGACCATGCTTCCATAGGTGTCTTGTCTACTAACATTGTTATAGGTTACCGGTTCAATAGGTAACATGTTGTAGCAACTGCTTCTGCCCAAAACTTCTATTCCAGCCCAACACTACTCAGCATGCTTCTTGCTTTCTCCATCAGAGACCGATTCAACCTTTCAACAACTCCATTTTGTTGTGGATTATAAGGCGTAGTTCTATGTCTTTTGATTCCATGGTCTACACAGTACTTGTCAAAATCTATATTGCAATACTTACCACCATTATCAGTTCTTAAACATTTTATTCTTTTTCCAGTCTGGTTTTCAACCAAGTTTTTAAATTCCTTAAACCGACTGAACACTTCTGACTTACTGTTCATAAAATAAACAAATGTCCTTCTGAACTAATCATCAACAAAGGATACATAGTACTTTGATTTAGACAAAGAAGGTACATCCACTGGACCAAACACATCAGAATGCACATAGTCCAGAATGTCAAAAGATTTATGAGGACTTGAATAAAATTGAACACGGTTTTGTTTTCCATATATGCAATGCTCACATAAATCAAACTCAGGGTTACAATCAGTAAGTCCTTCTACCAGATTTTTACTCTTTAAAGTTTTCAAACCTTTTTCACCAATGTGACCAAGCCTATAATACCAGAGCATTGTCTTTTTTGCAGGAAGTTTAGCTTCCATAGAAATTACATCATATGTCAACTCGGTAGTTCTATCATATTTCTTAGTGACTATATTACAACACACAGGTTCAACATTTAACCTATACAATGTACCAATGCGTTCACCCTTAGCCAAACTAATAGACCCTCTAGTCATCTTACAACCACCAAACACAAATGTTACCTGGATTTGTAAAGCGAAAAATAATCGAACCCTAGTCGTTCTCCCCTCCCCAACTCCGAGGAGAGAGAAGGGAGAGTCACTAGGGTTGATGGTTTTCACTTGGGAGACTTTACATTCAAAAGAGGGGTTGAAACCCACAAGATCCAATCCCACACAATGCAAGATTGGATGCTAAATGAGTTTCAAGGGTTAAGACAGCAAGGCTACCCTCTTTTGTAAAGAATGTTGATAGAAGAATTAAGCTAGGAATGCATAGAAAGTGAGAAAGATTCGCTTATAAACTAAGTTAGGGATATAGGATGAAGCTGCGGACCTGGAATTAGCAGTAAAATGTCAAGACGGCGCTGTCCTGCAAATTTGAGCAAAAGTTGACGGGACGATGGCGCCCGGCGTGCACACGGTCCTCCGAAAAATCCGCGAAACGAAGGGGGATCTGTTCGTCTCTGCACAAGGATTCCAGATCTTCAATTTCAGCCGCGTACCTGCAACCTACACACAAAAAAGAGAGGACGATTGGGGGGTTAGGGATGAGGGGTTTGCCCTTAGGTCAAACCCCGGTTTTGGACTTAACCAAGAAATGAGAAATGCTTGTAAATGTAATGTAGAACAAGTACTAATACCTTGTTGTAAGGATGTTTGTATCCTTATATGCGAAGGTATATATGTTGTTGTTTGTTGTATGTTGTATGTTGTAGCATGTAATGTGTTGTAAGTGATCTCCTCTTCAATGGTTGAATCCTTGTCTTGAATGCAACACTTAGCCTTGAATGGAGACTTAGAATGATCAATTGCTTGAAGGAATGCTTGAATGCTTGAATGCTTGAATGTTTGAATATCGTTTTCACCTTTTTTCATCCTCCCCAAATGAGAGAGGAAAAGTAGTTTATATACTTGCCAATTAGGGTTAAAAGACTGATTTTCCCGACCTTGGGCCGACCAGGAAATGTTATTTTCCATTTTGCAAACAAAAAGGCCCGAAGTCCCATAGGAGACCGGGCCCAAAATAGGGCCAAGGACCAGGGCGCTGGGTGCCATGGTCCTGAAGGACCAGGGCGCTGGGCGCTCTGGTCCCACCTCCCGGGACAGCAGGGTGCAAGGAGGATCAGGCCAGGGTGCTGGAAAAATGCAGTTTTTGATGTCATGAGCAAGTTTCGGGGTCTCCATTCAGGTTTAGTGTTGCGTCGCCATCGTGAAGACCCAAATGCGGTCGAAATTGCAAGTGTCGCAATTTTAGGACGCTACAGGATTATAGCATCATTTAGCTTGCTAACGGAAAGTAGGTTTCTTTCCAAACCTGGTATGTGCAGAACTCCATTGATTCCCTTTATTCTTCCATCAGGAAATTGGATTTTAATTCTTCCTCTCCCAACAATCTCCAGTGTTGAATCACTTGCTAAGTAAACCTTCCCACCAACATACGGTTCATACTTTGAGAACCACTCCTTGTGAGATGTCATATGGAAAGATGCCCCTGAGTCAATCAACCACATATTGTCAGAAGCAGGCACTGCCAAAGCTGCTACAAAGGCATCTGCATCATTGTGAGAAGATTCATTATCAGAAGAGTTCTTTCTCTTCTCCTCTTTGCAGTCCTTTCTAATATGACCCTTTTGTCCATAGTTCCAATATTTCACCTTAGACTTCTTTCCAGGAGACTTGGACCTCTCTTGAGACTTGGACTTGGACTTCTTCCCTTTCTTTTTGTCTTTTTCCTTTGGTCTGCCTTGAACAAAGAGTGCATATTTTGTCATCTTAGATGACTTCTTTCTCATTTCTTTTGACAAAAGAGTATTGACCACAGTATCCATCTTGAACTTGGTCATAGTATTGCCAATGGCCATCACCAAATGTTCCCAAGAATTTGGCAATGAGCATAGCAGCAACATGCAACATTCTTCTTCTTGAATAGCTACACCAACTGATGTCAATTGAGTGAGAACCATGTTAAACACATTCAAATGATTTGCCAAGGGTGTTCCTGCATCAATTTTCAGAGAATATAACTTCTTCCTAAGGAAGAGTTTATTCACCAAGGTTTTGCCCTGATAGATGTCTCCTAACTTCTTCCACAAATCATTTGCAGTCTTCTCCTCATGTACGTTCAACAGTACTGAGTCTGCAAGGCTTAGTCTTATGATTCCTCTAGCTTTCCAGTCTGCTAAGTCCCAATCTTCTTGCCTCATGCCTAAAGGAAACTGTCCACTAACTGCAATCCAAAAATCTCGGTCAACCAGCAGGTCCTCAATTTTAAGTTTCCGTAACTCAAAATTGGAGCCATTGAACTTCTCAATATCCATTCTTCTAGAAGTGCTTGCCATCTTAATATGTAAACAAGTAGGCACACTAAAAAACTCCCACTGAAACAAATTAACACAAAAAACCAATCCTACCCACAAGGATAACACAACTGGCTAGGCTCTGATACCACTTGGAAGGAAAGAACAGTGCAGAAAAATGCTTCCCTAATGTCCATTTGTAGGGGAAACAATACTAGTGTGTTTTAAAAATTTACAGAATACTAAGATTAGCATTTATGAAACAGAGACAATGTCAGAATTCAAACACACACATAGATAAACACCATGAATTTATGTGGGAAAACCCTTTCAGGAAAAAACCCACCACCGACAACAAGAGCACTTTATTCTCAACAAAGAATCTTTACAATAAAGTCTGTTATCACAGCACATATGTTCAATTTGATCGAACTGGTGTTCATATGCCCTTTCCTGATTTGTCTTGTGAAGACAAGCAGTGTTTTGTGATTATGATCTATCTTTTAGGACTCGACCATGTGCTTGGTCTATGTTTTGAAGTCCTATTTGCAAGAACTGCATTATTTGGTGTAAGTGGATTCTTGTTATCCCTATTGATGATTATATGAGTAATAAGAGATAGGATGTCTAGATGCATTAAGGGGGAGTGGCTCTCTATGGGGGCTGAGACCCAAAGTGGTCACTAGGTTAGCTCATAAGTGAGTTGTTAAATTAAGATAAGATTAATTAAACTTTAGGTTTGGGTTTCATACACCACACTAATAAGGTAACATTTTGTGCCCCACTCATGGCCTTGTGTGCTCGTATAGGAAGAGGATGAGACTAGGAAGACATGTCCACCTATAGAGGTTTTGATCTGGTTGCTTGTCCACCTGTGGAGGTGTTGAGCTAGCAACTTATCCATCCTCAATGATATTAATCTAGGCTTGTCCATCTGGAGAGGTATTGAGATGACATTTTTCCATCCTGAGAGATGTTGATCTAGCATAATCGTGCAATACCTTGTCTTCATGAAATGATTGCACGGTTCCACATGAGTCTGGAAACTATGATGACAATCTCCGCTTCGTGTATCCTAGTATCCTATTGAGTTGTTTGTTGTGGAAGCCTTTAGGAGTTTTGTAATTAAGTATTTATGTTTTGGTAATCTTTGGTTGTTATTATACCTTTGAAGTTCATTGGTTGTCTTTGGAAGCCTTTTGATGTTTCTGGAAGATTTTGGTTGATATTCTTACCATGGTAGTCCTTGGTTGTGGAAGTCCTTTGAAGTTTTTGATTCATTACCCTTTCTTTGGGAATCCTTGTATAACCTTTTGATGGTCTTTTGTTTTTTTATCTTTATCTACTTGTCTTGTGAAGTGGTGTCTTATGTATCTTGGTTGTGAGTTTACTTAGTTATTTTATCCCTACCCTTCTTGTTTGTTGTTTGGGACCTTGTGTTTATCTCCTAGCACGAGGGGTGGGCCTATGAGTTCCACATGGTTGGGTGGAGTTACTTTTTCACCCATTGGGAATATTTTGGTGGACTTGTTCGTGTGGGTCTGGATGGATATTTACCATGTTCTTTTTAGTGTCCTTATATTTCAATTGCGAGATGATCGACAACTATGTTGTTATTTGTAATGTGCCTTTCGGAAGTGATGCACAAGATTATCTAATTCTATATTTGTATTAGTAACTAAAAAGATATATGAGATTATTCCAAGTAAAAGAACTATTATAATAGATGTAGTTGTATCAATGGATGTCTTGCAAGTGAATGTATTTATGTGAATTACATGTATGTTCATATTATTAATGAAGGTTATCTTAGGAATCTTTCATTTGGTGCTTTAAAATGAACATATTATAGATCTTTATGTGAAGTGTTAAATGGTTAACATAAGATAGTGAGTGTTGCTTAGTGGCAATGTTAGGGAACCCTTAGAGTACTATTATGAGTTGTGATTGACCAAATATTGTTATGATTATTCTATGTTGTGTAATGTGTTTACTTAGTGTTGTGATGAGTTAAAGATGGTTGATGTGTTATGTTTTCTTTAAAAAAAAAGAAAAATTGCTATCTATTTGAGTTATTAGTTGTTATTACTCTAGGGTTCCCTGGCGAGGTGTTACATAGAGTTTTTTCAATATTGTTTCAATATATTTTATACAAGTTTAAGAGAAAGATGATTCTAGATGACAAAACATCTGATATGGTTAGATAATTGTGTTGGTATTTTGGTATGGTTTTGTCATTGATGTCAACACCTACTAAAACTCTAGCACTTTGGAGATCCAGCAACATTCACCGACAAGCAAGTGACTTTTGCACAGTCACCGGTATATGGTACACCAGCAGGATATAATGATCACCAACACTTGGAATGACATGAAAAACACTTGGTAATGTCGAAAACATCATTTTGACATCTTGTCTTGGAGAATTGGTTATTGGTATATTCACATTTGCATATTTTCTATTATCGGCAAATAGGTCCAGGGTATACACCGACAGGTTTATCTTTTCCAGATCAGCATGGCACACTTTGGAGATGATTAATTATTGTTGTAAATGCATTAAGCTAACATGTTCAATCAATTATTGCATCAGATATTGTTTTGTTTGTAAAATGCTTTTATTGTAAATATCTTGTAGAGCCGACCTACTAAAATTGGTCTTAGGTTATGGTATAAATGTAAGATCTTATTTGTAAGATCAAGTGTGAAATGCAAAAAAGGATTGTGTGAAGGTATATGCGAGAATAAGTAGAGCTATACACATAGACATCATTTGAAGATTGAAGGAGGGTTTTTGTGAAGACAATCAGAACTACACCTGTACTGAATCTAGCATATGAAGATGCTATTTTGTGCAGTACATTCTTATTGGATTTAACCATCCAAGTGTAGTCAGTGTGACTCCCATTTTGTGATTGAGCAGTGAGCTCTAGGTGTTTGGCCTTTTTGCATGTGTAGACCCCATTTATGTACACTTATTATAGGTTTCCACGTACAATATATTGGTGTTATGTGTTGTGGATGACTTTGTCCTTATGTTTCAAGCACTAATCCTTACCGGTATAACAATTAACTATTAAATTTGTCTACCGACATATTGAACTGGTTTACTGGTATTAAGCATTAAGTTGGTTAAGTTGTTTTTGGTTTAAATTTATTAGACAACTGATTCACACCCCCCCCCTCTCAGTTGCCTCCTAGACCTAACAATTGGTATCAGAGCCTAGTCCTCTTTTGCAGAAGTTTAACAGCTTGAGGAGATCCAATGTCTACTAACTATTTCAGGAAGGATAGTCCTAAACTTGATGGAACCAATTATGGCATATGGAAGATCAAAATGGAGACACATCTAAATTGCATTAGAAAGGACATCTGGGATGTTACAAAGAATGGTTATACTGCTCCTACTCCTGGTCAGCCTAATCCACCTACCTTGGGAAAAGATGAAGAAAATGATTGCAAAGCAAGAGAAGCACTTTTGAGCGCATTATCAGATCAACAAATCATGGGACTATCAGATAGGTCTACTGCTAAAGCTATTTGGGATCATTTGGAAACACTGGATGAAGGAGATTCCACTGTCAAAATTGCAAAACTTGAAAGCTTCCGGGTCAGGTTTGAACATCTAAAAAATGGAAGAAGATGAAAGGATTTCTGCTTTTATGGAAAGAGTAAATGAGATTATTTTGGGTATTAAATGTTGTGGAGGAACCTTAAGTGAGGATGAAATTGTTTCAAAAGTTTTAAGAGGATTTCCACCGGCATATAAAATGAAAGTCACTGCTATAAATGAGTTAAGAACAATGCCTAATACATCAGTAACTAGGGATACATTGATTGGGAAACTTTCAACTTTTGAAATTGAAGAATTTGGTCCCATTGTTACTATAAAGACAGATTTGGCCTTTAAAGCATAAACATCATCTGCTCCATCATTTGAAAAATATGATTGGAAAGCCTTTTATGCAAGAGAACTTGAAGAAAGCAGGAAAGAGAATGAAGAACTTGAAGCATTATTTGCAAGAAAAATGCCTAAAGGTCCAGTTGGAAGTAAGTATGAAGGTAAAGCAACCTTTAAATATTTTAACTGCAATAAGATTGGTCATATGGCTTCAAGATGTCTTGATAGACATGCTAGAATAAGAGAAGAAGCTAGAAGAACATACAAGCCTAACCCTGAATATCAGAGATACAGATTTAAGAAGAATAAAGACAAATCTTGTTACATTGCTGATGTAGGTGTGACTGATGATTCTGATGAGGATCTGGCAGATAATGGATGGGTTTTTGTTGCTATAATAGAAGATCAACCGACACCTACTGCTCAATCAGTAGAACAGGCCTTGACAGCTAAAGTTGAAGTAAAGGATGAATGGACCATTGATTTAGGATGCTCACATCATATGACAGGAGACAAAGGTAAATTCTTGAACTTTCAAGAAAACAATGGAGGCTTAGTGAGATTTGGAGATGACAAAGCTTGTTTGATCAAAGGTAAGGGTACAATATCTCTTGATGGTAAGCATAACACTGACAATGTTTACTATGTTGAAGGATTAAAGCATAATCTTTTGAGTGTTGGTCAATTAGTTGAGAAAGGATTTCAGTTACAATTCAAAAATGGAAAATGCAAAATCATGAATAGAACTGGTTTAGAAATTGCAACCGGTAATCAAACTAGAGGTAACATCTTTCATCTGAATAACAATGAAAAGACATGCTTGATTGCTCATATTGATGAAAGTTGGCTATAGCATAAGAGACTTTGTCATGTAAATTTTGATTGCATGGTGAAGATCAGTACTATTAAGGCAGTTAGAGATTTACCTAAAATTGTCAAACCTCACAATACAGTATGTAAGGAATGCCAATTTGGAAAACAAGTTAGAGCATCTTTTAAAAGTATTCTAGAAAAATCCAATAATGCTCTTGATTTGATTCACACTGATTTATGTGGTCCAGCTAGAACTAAAAGCTTACAAGGTGATAGATATTTCATGCTAATCATTGATGACTACTCTAGAATGTGTTGGGTTACTTTTCTTAGAGAAAAATCAGAAGCACTTGGAAAGTTCAAACTATTTAAAGCTATGGTAGAAAATGAAACCGGTAAGAAAATCAAATGTTTCAGATCAGATCAAGGAGGAGAATTTACATCTAAGGAATTTAATACATTCTATGAAGTAAATGGAATCAGAAGACACCTATCAGCACCCCAGACACCACAACATAATGGATTTGTTGAAAGGAAAAACAAACTATCTTAGATGCAGCAAGAAGTATGTTATCAGAAGAAAACCTACCACATGTATATTGGAGAGAGGTAGTCAGTACAACACTCTATACATTCAACAAAGTTCACATCAAAGGTGAAACCGGTAAGACCCCTCATGAACTATGGTTTGGTATTACTCCTACTCTTAAATATTTCAAAATTTTTGGAAGTAAATGTTATATTAGAAGAGATGAGTATATTGGCAAATTTGATCCTAGAAGTGATGAAGGAATATTTCTTGGTTATTCATCTAAAAGAAAGGCATATAGGTGTTTTAACAAAAGATTGCAAAAAATTGTTGAAACTACAAAAGTAAAGATTGATGAACAATTCAGAGGAACTTCAAGCTATATAGACTCTGAACCGGCAACAAAATTTTTGACAAATGAACCTACACTAAATCCACTGGTACAGAATGAAGATCTAGTTACCCTGGTATCATTTGAGGATTCCACAATAACTGAGGAACAACAACAAACAAAGACACCCCGACATGTAAGACTGAATCATTCTGAAGATCAGATAATTGGAAACAAGTTTAAAGGAGTTATGACAAGAGGAAGATTGGCAAATGAAGAGGTATGTCTTATTTCTCAAATTGAACCATCATCTCTTAATGAGGCATGTGAAGATAAAAAATCGATTAAAGCTATGGAAGAAGAATTAGAACAAATTGAGAAGAATAACACTTGGACATTAGTTCCCCGACCTAAAGATAAAAATGTAATAGGAACCAAATGGGTATTCAGAAACAAACTTAATGAAGATGGTAAGGTTATCAGAAATAAAGCAAGACTAGTGTGTAAGGGATAATCTCAAAAAGAAGGAATGGATTATAATGAAACCTTTGCACCGGTAGCTAGAATAGAGGCAGTCAGATTATTCTTGGCTTTTGCAGCACACAAGAACTACAAAGTTTATCAAATGGATATTAAATGTGCATTTCTGAATGGAGATCTTGAAGAGGAAATATACATTGAACAACCTGATGGATTTTATTTGACAGATGACAAAGATATGGTTTGCAGATTAAGAAAAGTTTTGTATGGATTGAAGCAAGCTCCAAGAGCTTGGTATGCAAGATTGGATAAGTATCTCTTGAAGATTGGTTTTTCTAAAGGAAATGCAGACAACAATTTATACTATAAAGTGACTAATGATGACATCTTGGTTATAGAAGTATTTGTTGATGATATAATCTTTGGAGGAGAAGATGGATTATGTAAAGAATTTTCTATTAAAATGCAACAAGAATTTGAAATGTCTATGTTTGGAGAAGTAAAATTCTTTTTAGGATTGTAGATTTCATAGACTGATAAAGGTATATTCTTGAGTCAATCCAAGTACTTAAAAGAGTTACTAAAGAAATTCGGGATGGAGAACTCTAAACTGATAAGCACACCTATGACTACAAATGACAAACTATCACTAAGGGATGAATCTACACCTATTAATCCAACTAGATACAAATCTATGATAGGAGGTTTACTATATTTAACACAAACCAGACCTGATATTATGAATGCAGTATGTATTGTTTCAAGATTTCAGATTAATCCTAGAGAAAATTGTGAATCAGTAGTAAAAAGGAATTTTTTGGTACTTACAAGGCACTATAAATCTTGGATTATGGTATCCTAGAGATGAAAACTTTGAATTATGTGCATACACAGATGCAAATTGGGCAGGAGATGTGGATGATAGAAAAAGCACCACCGACGAAGCATTCTTTCTTGGAAATAGACTAGTTTCTTGGTTGAGCAAGAAACAAAGTTGTACATCTTTATCAACAACATAATCAGAATATGTTGCAGTAGCAACTAACTGTACACAAGTACTATGGCTTAAGCAAATGTTAAAAGACATAAAGGTAAAATGCAAGGAACTTATTACTATCTATTGTGATAACACTGCAGCAATTGATATATCTAAGAATCCGGTATTACATTCTAAAACCAAACATGTTTCTATCAAACTGAATTTTCTAAGGGAAAATGTTGAAGCAAAGGAAATAAAATTGGTTTATGTGAATACTAAAGAGCAGATTGCAGATATCTTTACTAAACCTCTGCCTAAGGAGACTTTTGAATATCTCAGAGATCAGCTTGGGGTCATACCCCCACTGGTAGAGACTTAGGAAGTTGATGATTGTCATCAACCAGTAGAATTAACAGAGAAATCTTTATTCTGGCTTTGATGGGAAGCTACTTCTTAGGGGGAGTAGTTGGTATACTAAATTGATTGGTATTTTGTATATGAACTTGGCTTGGTAAGAACTTTGGCATTTGATGTCAAAGGGAGAGAGATTAGTATGGAAAAATAGAAGGAAAACACATGTTGCTCCCAGGGGGAGAGATTGTTGTTTGGGAGAGATTATTACTCTCTGTATCTGTATTTTTTATTTCTGGTTATGATCTCTATTTGGAGATTGTTGGTTTTTGGTATTTGGCATTTTTGTTTTTGGCACTTTGATGGTTTTTCCATCTTGTGTTTCCATCAATGCCAAAGGGGGAGATTGTTGATATTTTGGTATGGTTTTGTCATTGATGTCAACACCTACTAAAACTCTAGCACTTTGGAGATCCAGCAACATTCACCAGCAAGCAAGTGACTTTTGCACAGTCGCCGGTATATGGTACACCAACAGGATATAATGATCACCGACACTTGGAATGGCGTGGAAAACACTTGGTAATGTCAAAAACATCGTTTTGACATCTTGTCTTGGAGAATCGGTTATTGGTATATTCACATTTGCATATTTTCTATTACCGACAAATAGGTCCAGGGTATACATCGACAAGTTTATCTTTTCCACATCAGCATGGCATGCTTTGGAGATGATTAATTATTGTTGTAAATGCATTAAGCCGACATGTTCAATCAATTATTGCATCGGATATTGTTTTGTTTGTAAAATGCTTTTATTGTAAATATCTTGTAGAGTCGACCTACTAAAATTGGTCTTAGGTTATGGTATAAATGTAAGATCTTATTTGTAAGATCAAGTGTGAAATGCGAAAAAGGATTGTGTGAAGGTATATGCGAGAATAAGCAGAGCTATACACGTAGACATCATTTGAAGATTGAAGGAGGGTTTTTGTGAAGACAATCAGAACTACACCGGTACTAAATCCAACATATGAAGATGTTATTTTGTGCAGTACATTCTTATTGGATTTAACCATCCAAGTGTAGTCAGTGTGACTCCCATTTTGTGATTGAGCAGTGAGCTCTAGGCGCTTGGCCTTTCTGCATGTGCAGACCCCATTTATGTACGCTTACTATCTGCAGTAGTATCATCTAATTGTGGGTAAGGTTTCCCACCGTGGTTTTTCCCCTTATAAGGTTTCCACGTACAAATATTGGTGTTATGTGTTGTGGATGACTTTGTCTTTATGTTTCTTGCACTAATCCTTACCGGTATAGCAATTAACTGTTAAATCTGTCTACTGGCATATTAAATTGGTTTACCAGTATTAAGCATTAAGTTGGTTAAGTTGTTTTTGGTTTAAATTTATTAGACAACTGATTCACCCCCCCCCTCTCAGTTGCCTCCGGGACCTAACAAATTGTATGAGACAATTCAAGAATTCTCAAATCTTTTATGGGTTAAGTAGGGCTCACAAGGTAAATAATATCTAACGTATATGGAGTTTTTTTTTTAAGCTGGACATGGTAAAGGAGAAATGATGCAGTTGGTGCATGTGTTAAAATAATTCTTGGTAGAGAGCAATTAAAATTTGAGGATAAAGTTAAATTTAAATATGCACGTGAGATTGTGAATTGGTTCGATAAAAGATAGTCTACTAGAACATTGTGCCTAGACTTGATTTTGAGACAACTAGTAGATCAACAAAATGGCATTCATTTAAGAGTTCAAATGCAAGCACATGGACTATCTAGATAAGGGACCTTGCATGTTTTTGTTAGTTTTGTATTTTAGGTGATTTAGAAGTATGTGAGAATATTGAATGGTTTGAAGAGTGGAAGCAAAGATCGTTGCCACCTGCTCAAACACATGATCAATCTAAAACAACAATTAAATACAATGATCAACTATTTGCATTAGATGATTATGGCCATGTTTTCACATTGTACAAAAAAGTAATTTAATTCAAAATTTATTTCTTTTTTTTTTGCTTTTTTATACCATCTATATACATAGATTGGTGAAATTATATGTCACATTAGTTATTGATTTTGATTTCGTTTTAGGACAATGTATGTTGTTATTTCATGTAAGGACAATGAAATAACCACTGCTAAACTAGTTTGATAATGATAAACAAAATATGTATATATAGTTTTCTATAAATTTAAATACATGTTTTTCAAGAATATTGATATTGTTTTACATAGTTAAAATTAATTTATTGTCATTTTTTGCTTTGATAGATTATAACTCTAGATCCCCTTAAGCCATCCTAATGAGATGTCCCCTTAAGGCATCCTAATTAGGTACATCCCCTTAATCCATTGTAATGAGATTCCCCCTTAAGCCATATTAATTAGATACATCCACTTAAGCCATCCTAATTAGATGTCCCCTTAAGCCATTGTAACTATATATCCCCTTAAGCTATCCTAATGAGATGTCCCCTTAATCCATCCTAATTAGGTGCATCCCCTTAAGCAATCCTAATTAGATGTCTTCTTAAGCCATCCTAATTAGGTCCATCCCATTAAATCATCCTAATGAGATGTCCCCTTAAGCCATCCTAATTAGGTCCATCCCCTTAAAACATTCCAATCAAATGTCCCCTTAAGCCATTCTATTTCTAGATCCCCTTTAGCTAAATTAGTTAGATGTCACCTTAAGCCATCCTAATTAGGCCCATCCCCTTAAGCCATACTAGTGAGATGCCCCCTTAAACCATCCTAATTAGATGTCACCTTAAGCCATCCTAATTAGGTCCATCTCTTTAATCCATCCTAAATAGATCCACCCCCTTAAGTCATCCTAATGAGATGTCCCCTTAAGCCATCCTAATTAGGTACATCCCCTTAAGCCATCTTAATTATATGTTCCCTTAAGTCATCCTAATTCCATCCCCTTAAGATGTATCCTATTTAAATATATCTAACTACTTTTTGTTGTTAGTAGATCCTAATTTATGTTATAAGTGGTGTTAACAAGTACTACACGTCTAGGTGCATTTGAAAGTTCATGACAAATTAATGAATTCCCATAATATGGTAAGCTTGCATCAATTATTTGTTGTTTAATTAATTTATAGAATTAGTTACATAAAGTAAAATTTTGTAATTTTTTTTGTGTATTAAATTATTTAATATGCTTAACTTGATTCATTTGTTATTGCACATGCCTCCTACAAGAATATATGTCAAACAAATCTCATGCATGTGACTAAGGTTTTCTTGTAGAGTCTATGGAGGAGGCCAGACTCCTCCTCCACCTAGGTTTGCATTTCCTACCTTGTAAGTCTCCTCATGCCTTGGTGTTCTTGCTTCTTTGTGTGTGCATTTATTATGGGTATTGTCATTGAACTAGTTTTTGGCTTCATGCTTGTGTAAACTAGTTGTGGCGATGGCCTTAGTAAGTGTCAAGTTGGAAGTGCACTACTTGGAAAATGGATAGAAATCCATCCAATCGTAAGGATGAAGCTTCTAATCTTAGTACCATAGAAGTCAGATCATTCAAATATGCATTAGTTGAAAACCCTAAGGCTATACTAGAAGGTGCTAGGTTTGTGGCTAACATTGTGCGTGATGCAGAAGATAATGGATTCATAGGAGGACAACGAGGTGAGATTCTCGATCAAAACCCTAACAAACTTACCCTTTCTCCGAATTTTTAAATGATTGAATCTCTTCATCAAGAAAAGAATAGATTAAAATATATTGCTATATTCTCAGCTACAGTAGATTCATCAAAAGGATCGGCTAGGAAATTCTTAGATGCATGGTTTAAAAATGTATGGATTAATAAAATGGGTATCCAACAATATTTTTTTACATGATTTAGAAATGTTTGTTCTTAATTTTTTTCAAATACAATAAGATTGAAGTTTCAGTTACTAATAAACAATATTGACATATTGAAAATTGCTTTTTTAGAGCCCTAAAGTGGACACTCGACACTATTAGTAATGAGGTGATGGCTCTATCTTGCCCTATATGTATTGTAGTTAAGAATGTTTTTCCATTCCTTTGGAATTTTTTGTCACAATTTTTTGCTTCTCTAGGAAAAATCATGAGATGAGATAAGGCTAGGGCTACCCTTACTCATTTTGATGCTAGGGTCTTGATATCCCTCAACCCGGGCATAGAAATTAGTGACTTTGTTGAAGTTAATATCAATAACGATATTTTTACTTTTAATATTGAAGTTCTTGGAGTCATTAATGTTTTCTATCTTTGTATGAAGGAAGAACATATTTGAATAAATTGCCCCATTATCTCTATAAACCTAGTAATGCCAATATTAAAGTTGAGCCAAATTCAACTAAAGATCCCTCTCAGAGTGATGGTGGTATCAAGACCATGGTTTCTAAACCTAACCCTAGCTAATTAGACATGGGTAATAACAATGTTAATGTTAATATTTATGGAGGGTATAAACCTATCCTCGTTGATAACCTTAGTTCTCTTACGAAATCATTCTCGAAGCCTTGAAAGACCTAATGGATAAAATACACCCAGTCAATGGACCTAACTGCAACCCCACCATTTTTAGATTCTTTGGAAGTGGAAAAAATTAATTCTATTCCCCTTCCCTATTTTGCCATCTTAGAGTCTCTTCCCCAATTTGAGAACCCTCAAAATGCAAAGATGAAATGTATTGCATTAAGGACATTTCCAAACACAATAGGCCCAAGAGAAAGAATGGTTGGTAAATCATTTTGGGCCAGATCTTCAGCAAGAAAAGTCTACATCACTATCTATGGATTTCAAGCAGAAAATGAAAATCAAAGAGCAAGGCATGGGAGAGTACTCTTTGGAACCCATGTAGTTGGCCAACTTACCAACATCACCTAAATCTCATGGATTACCTACAACATCAACACATCAAGAAATCCAACCCATCACCAAGTTTGATGGAACATTTATCCAACTAGGCACTCTAGCACATGAATCTGAGGAAAAGGACATCCTTAGTTGGTTGTACAAGGATGAGGAAGAAGATAGAGCAGCTACTGTGGAGGTGGCTATAACAACACACCTATATGGAAAAGGCTACTTGATCATGCAACAAATGGATACAAGGGCAAATGACCTATTGGTAAACGTTAGGAAGGTGTCACAGAACCATTAGATCCTCCTTCACAATTCAGTAAAGATAAAAAAGGATTGGGCTATGAACTCACTCTACTACCAAAGAAGACACCACTCTAATACCAAAAACCTCAGTGGAAAGCAAAGAAGAAATACAAGGAAGACTCCTGGCAAGAGGCACTATTTGAGTCAGCTGAGACAATACGTAAAGAATGTAAAAATCAAGAACAAAAGCAATATCAAAGGCAACCTATCAATCAAAAGAAGGAAGCATCTACTGTAAGAAGCACATCATATTCAAGAACCAATATCCAACAAAGAAGAATCATCTCCTAGTAACATCATTCCTCCCTGAGGAGAGATAGTATATCAACAAATGCAAAGAGTGGAAGCAAGATCTGACACAGAATCAGAGAAAACTACCAAACTTGTATCAATCATCAAAAACCTGTTCTCACCCTACAACATACCAGTCCACAGCACTGCCAGAATCTGGGATAATACCTCTGAGACTGATTCCAGTGAATATGAATGGGGCAGCTATTCTAATGTTATTGAAGATATTGGTGCAAATGATAGTCATACACTCATCTCTCAAGAAGAACACGACACCGAATCTAGACCACTTGAATTTGGTCCACAAAATATCTATGACGCCAAGGAAAATGAGCAGCGACATTATGAGCAAGTCTATAAAAAAGATGATACCATCGAAGACCTCGACGAAATCCTTAACTTATTTAACACCCAGGCCAATCACGATGATACCTCCATCCTGACACTTACAGCAGCAAAACTTGATCCACCTAATGACTCCTTACCACTTGTCTTTCCTAACCTCATAGACTGGGATGAACCTGAAACTCATGATATACCAATTTTCCCAAATGAAAAATTCATTATCCATTACTTGTGTACCATTAACCCAGAAACAGACTGTACCAGTGAACAAAGTAACACCATCTTTAATTAGGGGAGTGCCAAGTCTCTCAGTCGCAAAAATACTGAAAACCAGTCAATGGCAGCAATAGATCACAAAAAAGTAAAAATAAAGGATGCATCTGAGGGTGAAAACCTTTTTAAGGCACCTAAAGATGGGAGACTTGACACTCTTCTTGAGCATTATCATGAGCGATCACCCATATTGATTGAGCCCACTCAATCAATCAACATTGGTACTACCGAAGCAGCAAAAAATATACACCTTGTAGAATCTTTGGCATAGAAAGAAAGATCAGAGTTTATCAAATTTTTTAAAGAAAAGAAAATCAACTTTGCTTGGTCATATGCAGATATGCCTGCAATTGATCCACAATTAATCATGCATCACTTATCCATTACTTTAGGAGCTAAGCCAGTCAAGCAAAAACTGCGAAAGATGAATCCACATGTGGCACTCATGGTTAAAGCTGAGCTGAAGAAACTATTAGATGTCAGATTCATTCGACCTATCAACTATGCTGAATGGATTTCCAACATTGTACCAGTATCAAAACTAGCTGGCAGTATCAGAATATGCCCTGATTTTAGAGATGCCAACAAAGCCTGTCCCAAGGATGACTTTTCTTTGCCTAGTATCGACATAATTGTAGACCTCACAGTAGGCCATTCAATGCTATCACTAATGGATGGTTTTTCAGGCTATAATAAAATCAAGATAGCCCCAGAGGATCAATATAGAACAACGTTTACCTATCTTTGGGGAACGTACTGTTGGAATGTCATGCCTTTTGGCTTAAAGAATGCAAGAGCAACTTATCAATGAGCAATGACAACAATATTTCACGACATGAAGCATACCTTCATGGAGGACTATGTAGATGATTTACTAGCCAAATCATTCACCAGAGCAAAACATTTAAGCATCTTAGAAAAGATTTTTGACAGATTGGAAAAATTCCAAGAAAGGCTCAACCCTAAAAAATGTGTCTTTGAGGTTACATCAAGCAAGTTACTAGGCTACATAGTTTCAGCTAAGGGTATTGAAGTGGATCCAACAAAGGTACAAGCCATTATGGAGATGCCACCACCAAAGAACATCAGCCAACTCAGATCTCTACAAGGATGGCTCCAATCAATCAGGCGATTCATCACTCAATTAGCAGATAAAAGTCTCCCATTCAATCATTTGCTACATAAAAATGTACCATTCATATGGGAAGCCAAATGTGCAGAATCATTTTATCAAATCAAGTAGTATCTAATGAACCCACCAGTTCTAGTACCACAAACAACAGGGAAGCCACTCATTCTCTACATTTCAACAACAAATATATCACTGGGGGCATTGTTAGCACAAGAGGATCAACATGGCAAGGAACGAGCTATATATTACATCAGCAGGACATTGAACGGATATGAACTCAACTATACATTCATTGAGAAAGCTTGTTTAACAGTAGTATTTGCCTCTTAAAAGTTTCGACACTACATGCAGCTCAAATATTTACTCAGCAAGGTAGCTCTTACAGGCAGATTGGATAAATGGGTCATGATTCTCAGTGAATTTCATATCCACTACATAGAGTGACGAGCTATCAAAGGACAAGAAATTGCAGGTCAACTAGCGGAAGCACCACTACCTGGAAAACAACCTATGGAGATCGAATTTCCAGACAGAGACGTACTTTGATGGATCTTATATGCAACATGGCTCAGGTGTTGTCATTCTGTTCATCACTCCTGAAGGGCACACCATACCAAGATCATATAGGCTTATGTTTCCATGCACAAATAATGTTGCTAAATATGAGGCACTGGTTATAGGCCTCAAAATGGCCATGGAATGGAGAATCACATAATTAAAAGTCTACAGAGATTCACAACTAGTCATCAATCAAATCAACAATGACTATCAGATGAAGGACGACAAGCTAATACCATATAAGCGAATGGTGGATGATTTTAAACAATATTTTGTACACATCACCTTCAAGCAAATACCACGGTTGGAGCACAAAGCAGCTGATGCAATGGCTACTATCACTTCACTACTACAAATTAAAGAACAAAAAAATCGTTATGAGTTTTTGGTAGAGCAACTGTTCTCCCCAGCCTATGACCATTTTGATTCCCATGTTATCTATGCCTTGACTGATTCGGACTCTCCATTATATGGACCGATATACGACTATCTTAAGAGCAATATCCTACCCATTGACCTATCCTGAAACCAAAAATGCAACTTTATCCGGCAAGTCGCTCGTTATACTCTCACTGCTAATACTTTGTACCATTTAGGTCTAGATGGTACTCTTCTTTGTTGCCTTGATCGTAATGAATATGATTCTGCTTTACAAGAGCTTCATGAAGGTATCTGTGGCACACATCCAAGTGGTCCTACTCTTGCTAAAAAACTTCTAAGAATGGGATATTACTGGTCGACAATGGAAAAGGATTCTTATCACTTTGCAAAGAAGTGTCCTAAATGCCAAATCCATGGCAATCTTATACATGCACCAGCACAGGAACTGCAACCATTCACAACATTCTGGCCCTTCTGCTAGCGGGGACTAGACTTAGTCAGAAAAATTCATCCTTCATATTCAAATGGACACAAGTTCATTATAACATCAACATAATACTTTACCAAGTGGATTAAAGCGGTCCCCATGACCATAGTGATCGGGAAACAAATAGCCTCTTTTATCCTTAATTATCTGATCTGCAGATATGGCATTCCAAGTTCCATCATCACAGATAATGGATGACCTTTCAAGAACCAAGATGTGCGAGAACTATGTGAAAAATTCAAAATCCAACATCGTTTCTCTACACCTTACTACCCACAGGGGAATGGTCAGGCAAAAGCATCCAACAAGACAATATAGAAAATCCTAAAGAAAACAATGAATGATGCAGGCAAAGATTGACATGTACAACTCAATCTAGCACTTTGGGCATACAAAACTAGCATCCGCACACCTATGGGAGCTACACCATATTCATTGGTATATGGATCAGAAGCAATCTTACCATTAGAGGTAGAAATTCCATCTCTCGGAGTCTCTTTGAAAGGCCTAATTCCAGATGAAGAGTATCGAGTTAATCGACTACATGAGCTCAAACTTCTAGATGAAAGACACCAATGTGCCTACACTCATCTCAAAGCATATAAGCAATGCATGTGTAGAAGCTACAACCACAAGGTCATTCCCATATTTTTAAAAATTGGTGACCTAGTACTCAAGGAAAATCCTAGAAATCAGCAAGATCGGGAAAAGAAAGGGAAATTTGAACCTAACTGGTTAGGTCCCTATGTCATCATATCAGCCTATGGATTAGGCGCTTATCAGCTAACAACTTCAGAGGAGATGTGCTTGATGAACCAACTAACAACATCCATCTGAAGAAATACTACACTTGAGTAGTCTAATGCATGGAAAAGTCAAAAAAAAAAAAAAAAAGCAAAAAGCAAAAATCAAGAAAAAGCAAATAAAAAGGTACAATAAAAGCAACTAGTGAAAACCTGGCAACAGGCGCTATTGTGAGAGGACAACTCCTCTATCTATCTTTTACTACCATACCATTATATCCATAGTTAAACACTATCGGCCATCGCCTGACTTTTTTATCACAATATCCATCCAGGACATACTTAGCGTAGTCACTATCCTTGTTTATCCGAATATTCTTTCACCGCATCTCACCATGGCTTGGTAATCACTGTACGTATCCACATTAAGAGGAACACTCAGCTAGAGGCAGTATCAATTAGAACTTTTGGCAAGTTCAAGATGTCAAAACTTGTAGCAAACTTAGAACATCATATCAAGCAAACAAAACTCAAACAATCACAAAATCACACATTGATCACTTAACGGGATTCACAAAATATGATGGATGATTTTCTGAAGTATCAAATGTTGCATCTTGCATAAAGTTTTGACTATTTTTTCACTTGAACTTTTTTAATTATTAGATCCATCTACATTTTCCTAACAATGCTTCATGCTAGAGAAAGTTGTGGGGACTCCAATACTTGTTAGTTTTCTGTGTATGAGGTGATCATTTGTACTGTGCAGATACTTGTCTCGAGATGTGATTCCAAGCATATCACTAAAGACATGATCCCACATTGTGCATACAAATGGTTTAATCTTGTCTGTTAATACGCAATCCGCACTCAGGTCGTCCTGGTTCAATTATACCTTGACGCTTGTGCTATCTTGCAAAATCAAAATTCATGTAAATTTTTCTCAAGTCATTATGGTTCAATTATACCATTATGCTTGTATAAATTTTCAACATATCCCAAACAAATCAATACTCAATGATGATACCTACAAAGAAAGAAAAAACATGTGGCTATACAGAGATGACCAATGCAGAATGAGGACACTCAAATCAATTAGTTGCATATCATTTTAATCTTGCATTCATATTCTCATATCATACATCTCATTTTCAAGATACATCTCACAACATATCATATCATACATCTCATTTTCAAGATACATCTCACAACATATCATTATCATACATCTCATTTTCAAGATACATCTCACAGCATATCATATCATACATCTCATTTTCATTATCATACATCTCATTTTCAAGATACATCTCACAGCATATCATTATCATACATCTCATTTTCAAGATACATCTCATAGCATATCATAACATAAATCTCATTTTCAAGATACATCTCATAAACATTATGCATTATCACATCATATTCATCACATATCAAATCACATGCATCTATCTAAGCATTGCATCATCATAGAAACAAAAAAATCATATAGAAAGAATAATCCATAACACATCACATAAGGATCAAAGAAAATGGTGTCATATATATCTCAAAAAATGATCAATGTGCAAAATATGTCATGTCTATGCCAATACAACAAAATGATTAAAATATAATGTAGACAACATCTCTCAGGTATGACTATCTCTTGAAGGAGACGATCTCACTGCAGATGTCCCAACACTTGGATCTCCAGGTGGATCCTATCTAGGAGGTCCTATCACACCTCTTCTCTCTGTCCTCGACCCAGTCTCTCGAGATCGACTGGATCTTGACGTTGTGAAACTCTGCACTCGGCCCTCCCTGGGCACCGCATCCTCATAATGTCGCTAGTAGTACTCTACCTCCTTGGCTCTCAAAGCTAGCTCTCTCAAGGTGTCTCTCATCGGGCCACCTATTGTCACTCTCTGCAAACTCACTGCGAGCTCCTCTGCTCGACCCCGACGCTCTATCTCTGTATCTCGCTCTGTGGTCAGCTGAATAATCTGACGTTGATGCGACAACAACTATGTCTACAACTGCTGCACTGACAACTACAGAGATCTAATCTATGCATCCTCCTGATGCGTCAGAATCTGCATCTGCAAGGGTACCTGTGAAGGGGTACCCCCTATCCCTCTACCTATCCTTGGTGCTGGTGGGGGTAAAACATCTGACCTCCTCCTCTGGGCCAGTTGTCTGAAATCATCATGCCCTCCCACCGCCACTATCACCTCTCCAACCCTCTCCTCACCCCCAGCTCCAATAGCGAAACCTCCTCTCCCTCTATCCACCATAGCCCGTTGCACTATTCTCTCAACCCGTATCCCTCTGTCACCACCATCTCCACCCCTATCTCCTCTCCTCCCCTGATCCAGTCTCCCACTATCCCCTCGCCCACCTCCTCCACCATCTCCACCATCGCCTCCTCCACCATCACCACCTCCCTCATCCACCTCCTCACCAACTTCTCCCCATCTCCCTAGCCTCTCAGGCTGATCATCCTCATCATCATCAAAAGAGGGAATCATCTCTGAAGGATCTGATATCCTGGCCACTGCACGCATTGCAAAGAGTGTTGCAAACTCATCAGTCATCCCTGCATCCACTATCTCAGGGGCATAGTCCCATATCTAGCCGGCTAAGTGGAAGAACTCCTCAATTGTCTTCGTGCTATCAATAGTGGGTCCCCACTCTGAAACATCCTATCTCCGTCGAGCATAAAAGCATGATCCCTGTGGTATCCCCTGCTATTGACCATACTGCCACAACACTTGGCTATGCAGAAATCTCTCAATAACAAAGGGCATCTGCCCTATCAGATATCTGGACATGTATACATAGGGCATCTCCATCCCATCCTCTACCCATAGCTCACAACCTGTATATGGTCACCAGATGACCATATCAATATCATCCAAAACTCTCCTCCAGTGCTCTAGTTTGCCCAGCTTACACTGGACAACTATCCCTCAATATATGTATGTGTAAGCGCACCCAACAAGCCTATCTCTGTCTGCCAGTGGCCTGGTTGCAGGAATATGCTCCCATGCCCATACCTGTAGCAGTGTAACTCCAGCGGATAGACTGCTATACCCCAAATACACCACCTGATGCAGATCCCTGTATAAGTGGGCTAGCATAGCCGACCCCCATGCAAAGTGGCGAACTTGTGTCACCATGTCCTCCAGGACCAACCCCCATCCTACAGCCAGTCCCTTCAACCTACAGTCGAGACATAAGAAACCACCTATGAAACCTACCAGCACTTATGGTAGGGGAGCATAATCCAGATCTAAAAATTCCTACCAGGGGATCTCGTATCCACAAACTGTATCATCCTGAAGAATCTAGCGAAGTACCTCTGTCCCACCCTCCTCAGTCTGCTCATAGGGTAACAATGCACCTACCATAGGAATCCGTAGAATCCGGTAACAATCCTTAGGTGTCACTATAATCTCACCTATCACCAAATGAAAGGTGTTCGTATCACTATGCCACCTCTTAGCTATCAATAATCCCCGGTTAATGATAAACTGAGGCATCTCTAACAAAGAGGATAGGCCACACCTCTTAATGATATCCCTTTCAGCCTGTGTCAATCATGGTAACAATGACCACAGTCTTGGAAATCACTCTCGTGACTGAACCACTCCAAGACACTCCTGTCACAAAGCAAAACAAGTCCAATATCAGTTTCCTCATCAAAACAGTCATATCAACTTGAAACTTTGAAAATCTAATCAAGTTTCACATCATATCAATCCATTTTCATATCAAATCATATCATCTTGTAACACAACTCAAGTTTCACATTCATATCAACTTGTAACACAACTCAAGTTTCACATTCATATCAGCTTGTAAAACAACTCAAGTTCCACAACCATTGCAGCTTGTAAAACAACTCAAGTTCAACATATATATCAACTTGAAACAATTTATATCAAATCAAGTTCATATCCACCATCCATATCAAATCAACATCAAATCAATATCAAATTAAAACATTGCAAATCAAATCAAGTTATATTGGAACTCTTATTGGACAACTTATCAAAGCAACGACAACAGGCACGCAAATTGATAATTCGCACCCATCCTGACAAAAACTGACATCAACCTACCAATTTTCTTCATCCAAAAATCACACTTTACCAAAATATTTCCCCTATGCGCTAAACACTCTTATCTATGCGCTAAACTGTTGGGTATGCGCTACCCTGTCCTCTCTGTACGCTACACCATTCACCCTATGCGTTAGCCAGCATCTACGCACTACCCTATCCTATTTCTATGTCACTTAAACTACCCTAAGCTCTAAACTACCCTATGCGCTATCCTATCCTGGTTTGGTGCTAAATACCTAACCATATGTGCTAGGGTATACCTACGCACTACCTATGCCTACCCATGCGACCCCCTAAGAACCCTATGCACTAGGTATCTCCTACGCACTACCCATTTTTCCCTATGCACTACCCTGTGATCCCAGTGCGCTAACCCAACCCTAAGTGCTACCCTAACTTACCAGTGTGCTACCCTAATCTTTTCAGATGCTACCCTATTTTATTAAACCCTACGCACTACGAAACCTATCGTATGCGCTATGCTTTGACCCCGACACGCTAAACCGATTAATCTGCATGACAAAATTGAAAACATGATAAAAAATGACAAAATAAAAAAATCCAAAAGGGGTCAAAAAGGCTGACTTATCGATGGTCCATATGCAACGGGGCTCCGATACCTCTGCACGCGCTCAAATTGATGAGAAGCATAAGGAACCGGCATGTTGACTTTTCTCCAAGTGTCACTTTCTCTAAAAATCAACAAGCACAAATGAGACAAAAAGAAATCACTTTTTCCCTTTATAGGGTAAATCGTAATTAGGGTTATGTGGAGGAATGCATAAATTTCTCATGGTGTCTCATACAACCCTACCAAACATCATTATCGGGAGATGAATCAAATAACCGCATTCAACATAGCCAAAAATTTTACAATGCACTGAAATTTATCAAATTTATCTAAATCAAATCAAATGTTCAAAATTTTTGATTCATCTCCCAAGGGGGCATTATCAGCATCGGTTATCAAATCTGGGGCATGACATAAAAATCTTGACATGACATCACACTGATCATAACCAAATCGTGATGACACATCATTTTCTTTGAATCAACATGTGCACACACGTCACTTCAAAGAGGGGCAAAATGTAGACGTATAAAAATGACCATATTCCTAAATGAATATTCAATGTTCATTTTATTCTCATTCCTCTATTTAGTTAAATCTAATTTAATTAAATCACCCACATTCTTTTATTTAAATTAAATAAATTATTCAATTTATTTAGTTAAATTCACTAGAGCCTTTTACACCATTTAATTAAATAAATCATTTTATTTAATTAAATCCCTTCTTCTCACTTTTGATTAAATTTACATTTAATTAATAGTTTACCCCAAATTGAATAAATCTAATTTATTTAATTTCCCAATTTGCAATCAAATTGAAATAAAGCAATTTATTTTAATTAATCCTATTATCCCTCATCCACTTGCATTTTCCTACATCTCCCACTTGCATCCTAACACTATTCCTAATTTCTTCTAGAACCCATCTAATCCAAATCAATTAACCTAAATCCATTCATTATCCCTTTTCCCTAAATTTGAGGAGGTCACTTCTAAAATTTGGAGTAAAGTCTTCAAAAGGCATTAAAAACCTTTATGCCTTCAACAAGCCAACTTGATTGAATACCCTCAAATTTGGAAGGACTCTTACAAATTTGTCCCCAAAGTCTTCAAACCATTAATGGTTAACTAACCCTTAGTGGCATGGTTAGAGACTTTTTGACTAACTTAACCTCCATCTAACCCGGAGGTCTCATCAAGCATTCATTGCTTTGACCAAGGTTACCCCTTTAACCTTTGCACAAGAGTTTATCCTTTGGGTAAAAGCTTTATCCAATGGATAACCTTAACCTAACCTTAACCATTACCTCCTAGGGTAACCACGAGGTCTTCTCAAGCATTTAATGCTTCTTTCATCTCCTCTCAAGCAGTCTTATGTTGACAATTGTCACCATTTTATTGGTGAAAATTGTAAACATGGATTGATAACTTTCAATCCTCACCCTTGATTAACTCCTTCAATCTTGACCATCCATTGCCCTATTTTCACTATAAATAGAGCTCTCATTCCTCCATTTTAGGGATCCATGCAAGCTTTTAGTATCTCATTTATGCTCAAATTTATCAATACATCTAGCTTCTCTTTGTAATAGGAATTAATCTAATAAGCATTTTAGAGTATTTCCTTTATCATTAGCTTAGATCATTAACTAGTATATCATGTAAGGATAGTATTGCTACTAACCTTGTCATCTTATAATCTAGTTTACTTCATTTGTAGAATCATGCATAGATAGGATGCATTTCATGGTAAAATTAATCTAAAGCATCCCTCGTTCTTGCATTCGTCATCCCTAAGCCACTTTGCTCAGTGATCTGAGAGCAAAGGCATTGGCTTGAGGGACCTTGTGAGATATAGAACCATGGAACCTACCTTGGGAAGTTGAGTCATTCTTCATGACTCTATAACTTGCACCAAGAAGTCCCGTGGGTGTGTGAACAAGCTCTTTGAGACCACATTTTCACATTTTAAGTTTCATCGACCTGCTTTTCCCACACACAGGTTGCATAATTTTTTAATTGTGTCTTCAAATCTGATTTGGGAGTTTTTCATAATGGAATTTACTAAATTTGATTGGTTTTCTATTTCACATGTGATTACATTGTTTCTTAGTTACATTTACCAAAATCATGTGCTGGATAATGGCTTCATTCACTTTACATTATTATTTTTCATTCGTAATACTCTTGCATATGCCATCATTAGAGTTTCCAAAATATTTCATACTTGCAAATAATATCTCAAGGATATTATTCATGTTGCATGTTGTTTTATAATGATATTTTTAAGAAAATTTATTGCATATGTAGATCAAATAAAATCCTTTGTAGAAAATGATAGTCCTATAGATGATATTGAAAAGGCTAACATGTGTACCTCTCCTAGGGTATCTCATGAGAATGAAGAAAGAGTCAATACTCCTATTAATGATCTCTCTAATAGAGAGAAAGTATTCAAGAGCAACATGATACCATATTCTTATCATACGCATACCCTAGTGCAAGGGGGGCAAGGTCAAAATGTTAGTGTACCAATCCCTTTAGATCTTCCTTACTCTCCTAGAGATTATCTTAATCTTCAACATATTTGTCGACAAGATGATTTTATTCATTTTATTCATGATTTATCCCCTCATGTAACATGAAGCAAATATAAAGCCTTAGATGATAAGTACCCTTCTTTCCATCCTACCAAAGAGGACATGAATAATGATGATAGAAAGGATAAACACCATACAAAGGATATCCCTTCATCTACTCATCCCTTTGGTCCTTCAACTTGTCTTTACACCATAAATTTTGAAGAAATGCATAATGAAAGTCTTTTTCATTCATAATTAAGAACATCCTATGAAGTTGGATATGATATGATTTCAAAACAAGGCTATAGAGGATAAGTACTTGGAAAATGTGAACAAGGAATTAAGATCCATGTAGACCCTCCCACACAACTTACTAAAGAAGGCCTAGGATATCCCAATTCACAAACATCTATGGAGGATTCTCATAAAGTTAAAATTCTTAAGGAGAATTTTGCATGACATAGAAACTATCGGCCATAAAAAAATGCTTCTACATCAAGTAATACTCCTCCTTTACCAATTCCTTTACATCAAGAAAATAATCCTCCTCCTTTACCAATTCCTTTTCCTCAATAAAATAATCCTCTCATTCTTTACCAATTCTTTTTCCTCAAAAAAACAATCCTTCTCTTTCCACTATCATATCTTTTCCTACATCTTAAGAGACAAGACCTAGACATATTGAAAATCAAGAGAAATTAGCTACAAGAATCTTTTGGAGATTGAAGTATGATAAGCATGTTGTCTTTCCTTTAATAAAATATAATAATAAGAACAAATAAGGTGATGAGTATTATCTTTTTCATTGTTATTCTCATTCTCTTGGAAATTTCAAAGCTTTTAAATAATTTATCCAAGACCAATATGATCGACCTCGCATAGATCTTACAACTGATCTTGCATTTTTTCTTGGTGAAGAGGTAGTGCCTTAGCACTCCATTCACCTTATTGTGTTGCTCCTCACCCTATGACATTAGTAGTTTAACTTTATTTGGGTCTCTTTGTCATGTGTAGTGATGCATCTTCAATTCCAAGCATACTTGGACAACATAATTCTTCCTTGTCTCCTTGCTTGGGGGGCAAGGATAATACATTCATCTCTCTCTCCCATTCAAAGATTGCATCTTCTCTTGAGTTGAATTTTTCATAACTTGATGTCTTTTCTCTCATTGAATTTTCCTTTATGTGAGTACTTGTGCATTCCTTCATTAGGATCTATTCTTTTATTGAAATGGTACATGTTATATGTATAGTCTCTCTTTGGAGGTAGTGCAATCCTTCTCTTTGTCCCTATGCTTGGGGGCCATTGATTCTATCTTCTATGTCCTCTCCATTCTAAGGATCCAATTTTCCTAGGATGGGTGGCATTTTCCTATGATATGATGCCATTCCTTGTGTGAAGTTGTTTGTTTGATCAAGGATTCTCTCTTATGCAAGAGGTGTGTATCCTTAAGTACAACCTCTTATTCACTTGGCAATGTATGTCTATTATAAACAAACCTCTCACTTAGGGTCAAAAGTGTGTTATCCTTCATCAAGAATCCCCTTACCTAGCAATAGGGGGAAGGTATGAATTCTTGTTCTCCTTCCTTTTTTCTGGTCAATGATGTTATTTTTTTTTAAATCTCCTCTTGGAGGAAGATGTCTTTGATAAAATATCTCTTCCTCCTTCTCCTCCAAAGGATTCCCTTTACACTTGTTGCAAGGTATCTCTTTTACAACTATCTTTTTGTTCCTTATAAGAGCTATGTCTGTTTAGCTTGGATTTATGTATATTATTGACTAAAGGATATCTCCTTGGTGATGAAGGTGTGTATCCTTATTTCTAGCTTCCTTAAGTCATCAACATATCTCTATGTTGACATCTTAAGGGGGGGGGGGGGGGGGGGTGTGCATTGTACCCTAGTTGTACCGCAATTTTGATTTTGTATGTCTTATATGAGTTGTTGAATGCTCAAAACCAAACCTAACTCTTACATGCGATGCTTCATTCCTGAAACTAGACGCAACCCTTTATATGTCTTATATAGGGTGTACATGCTTGAAACCAGGCCTAACTCTTAAACGAGATGTTCTCAAAGCCAAACAGTTTTTTTTTAATTGCAAGTCTTATATAGATTGTTACATGCTCGAAACCAAACATAAATCTTAAAAGAGATGCTTAACTCCTAAAACCAAATGACAACATATGCAACAAGGTGAGTTGAGTGTCATAACACAACTTGTTAGATTTTGTAGCTCTTCCTTTTTTTAGCTTTTTTAAGTTAGGTTGACTAGCATAACATGACTTTCAAGACTATTTAACCCTCCTTGAACAACATTTCTGAGATGAGTGGAACTAGCATAACATAACTTGCTAGACTATTCTAACTCTCTTTCTCTACATGAATCACACAACATAACACAACTTGTTGTCCCATGAGTATTCATGTTCCTATGGGTCTAGCATAACATGACTTTCTAGCCTATGGATTCCATGGTCTCTCTTGTTCTTCTTCTCATGAATCACCCAGCATAACCTAGCTTGCTACCTTATGCCATCGATGTTCTCTCGTTTCTCCTCCCCATGAGATCATAGATTTGATATTTGTTGGATCATGGTTTCATCACTTGATGCATGGTCTTTCTCTTTTCATGTGATCACTTGTGTTCTTGTAATAGCTTTTGAAGAATAAGATTAGTGGCTGAGACATTTTGATTATCGAGGTCTCTTCAACTAGTTGACTTGGAGCATTTTGTTTCTAGTACTAACTCCTTGTGTTGTGTGTCTTTTTTCTTTGTTTTGTCTTTGTTTGGGTTTTTTGTCTTTGTCTTGTTTTGTGTGTCCTTGCATGTGATTGTATGAGTTAAGATCCTAAGATTGGGGGCTTGGTTCCTCAAAATTAGTGATGTCTTGATTCTTTTTTATCTCACTCCTAGTTGCTCCTTTCTCTTTCTATTCATCATCTTTCTACTTTTCCATGAGTATTTGCATGGGCTCATACTCTCATTAAAGTGGGGGCTAAATGTAGCATCATAAATTGTAACCGGTACAATTTACACCTCATTTTTGTGCTCCTACCTTAGTGTGCCCTATCTCCATTCTACCTAGGGCCATTTTATCCCCATTTTACTCTAGATTTGATGTCACTTATTTACATGGCTAGGTGGACTCCATCCCATGGTTGTGTCCCCCTTATTTATCAAGGTTGGTTGTCCTGGTTATGGAGAACAAGGGCATTGTGGTGCCCCTGTTTGAACCAAGGCGTCATGGTGCACTGGTCCCCCTTAATTAGGACTCATTTTAAATATGGGTTGACACTTCCCCTACCTGATGGATTTTGGTCCCCATGGCTCAATTTGACAGTTGGAGGTCAGAATAATTGGTAAATTTACCTAGGGAACCCTATATAAGGACATCCTATCAATTCATTATAGATCTAAAAATCCACAACACACATCCCTCATCATTCACATCCATCAAGCATTCATCATCAAGCATTCAGGCATTCAAGACAACATTTCATTCTTCAAGCATAATGGAGAAAAATTAAATCGATCTTCATGTAAGCATTTGTGTTTGATTAGGTCTTTCATGTTAATGTGTTTGTCATGCTATTACTTTCAACATTTGTGATCATATATAAAGAGCATTGCATCATCAATCATTGTAGATATGAGGTGTATCTCCTAGCATTTACTTTAGTATTTACATTATTAAATTCAAGGTTAATTCCTAAACCCAGGTTTGACCTAAGGAAAAACCCTATCCCAAACCTTTTTCCTCTCTTTCTGTGTATATGGAACTAACTTAGGAGCTATAATCAGAGATTCTAATAGAGTTGATGATGACGAACAGGTTCAAATTTTGATGGAGTGAAAATTGAAGAACTAAGGGGACACATATTCCCGATCCTAAAAATTCTACTCGAGATTTCAAAAGTGAATCTAGTGCATCTCCTTGATCTGGAATAGATCCTACTTGTTTTCCTTAGAGTTAAAGGACCAAGGTGATCCACCTTCCCAGTCCTGAAAAATCAGCCTGAACTTTTAGGAACAGGTTTTGATTCTCTTCTTCTGCTAAGATCCTTGCATGTGGCTCTATTTGATACCTATAGTAGTATGTTATTTATGTTCATCCTAATCATCCATTGCTTCATCCTAAACCCTACAATTTAAATTTAAATTTCAACTCAAAAGGGGGAGACAACAAATCGATAAATCTTATCAGTATTCTAAACCCTTTTCCCATTTGAATTATGGCTAGATTTATTATATTTGCCCCCCTCTTTTAATGTAATGGCCCCTTAGATAAGACTAGTGGTTTTATTATTTTAATTAGTGAAAACCTAATTTTCCTCAACAATACACATTGTAATCTAACACCCTCCAAGACATTGTCCGACCTGAGTCTGTCCAATATGTTTAATATCCTCTCTAAACAAGTGACTAATGAGACCATTAATGATGAGGATATTTTACTTATTGACCTCCCTATTGCGTAGGGTTATGAGGTTTCTCATGTTTGTGAGGGTGATCAGAGTACCATGCTTGTGCAAACCCCAAAGCAATTGTCTTTATAAGGTTGTTTTGTTTTGAACAATGGAAGAAATGAAAAGGCACTCCCTAAGACAAAATATAAGGAGGATATTCTCATGAACAAGGTAGGAGATGGGTTATTAATGGACCCCAATAACTAGATTATTGTCTCCTCTAACCCTAATTGTCAAGCTTTAGTTCCATATAATAGTATCCCTAGCATAAGGCCTAGTGGGAATAATATTATGGATATTGTTAGGAAAATTACTAAGAACCCTAACCTATAAGGAATTAAGAGGAAGAATAAATCCAAACCAAAGGATGAATCCAATGATAAGCTAATACCAACAGGATATGACTTTTCAATGTGGTAAAACATAAAATAAAGAATAGAAGTAAAGAGTCTACTTCTCCAATTCATAAAAAAAAGGAGACAAAATATAGATTACCTAAATGCTTTGAAGGCTTTAGGAAGCCAATGGATACCTCTCAATAACTTATCATATAAATATGAATTGTATATCACGGAATGTAAGGGGGGTAGAGTCCCCAAATAGGAAATATGTAGTGAAGAGATTCCTTAACTCGGTCAAGAATAGTAGTGCGATTTTTCTCCAAGAGGTCAAGGTCACACACTTAACACTTGATGTTAATCTAAAATGTATTTGGAAAGATGCAACACAATTCACTACTAAACATGATAGTGGAAAAGGTGGAGTAATCATTTCATTGGCCAATAAATGGATCAACTATGTCATTAATCATGGATCCTCCACATGTAATAGAGATATGTGTATTATCATTGAAAAATATGACTTAAATATGGGTATGTGTTTTGTATATGCCCCTAATGAGTACAAAGACAATAAAACTTTGGAAGCGGAAGTATACCCTGATTGATGTGCATTGGGTTGTAGGTGGGGATTTCAATATGGTTGAACGGGTAGGAGGATAAAAGTGGAGGTAACACATTTGAATGGAAGAGTAATGATAAATGGTTTTGGTAAAAGTTGAAAGACAAGTTAAAGTTGTTTGACCCACTAAAAGGAAGGAAACAAGAGCATAAGACTATTTGGTACACATGGTGTAATAGTCAACAAGGTAGGAGAAGAATCGACTACAAACTTGATAGATTCTACATAAAAAAAGATATGTTCAGTTTTAGTAAATATGAGAATGGGAGTAGCATTAAGGTCCTTCCTTATACCCTTTATGATCATCACCCTATTCAAGCTAAAATTGTGCATCATGATGACCTTTGAACCTCAAAGAGTAGAGATTGCAACTTTATCCTCAATACTAATCTGCTAAAGGATGAAGATAGTAAATGTGTCATATACATGATTAGACAATTAAACAAATAGGGAATGAAGTCCAAAAGATGACTATAGACATATGGGAACAAAAAATAAATAGTTGCAAAACCATATTCCAGTCTATTGGTCAAGAGAAAAAAATATTATAGGAAGATGGAGGATCAACTCAATAAGGAGCTCTTCCTTGCATAAGCTCAATTGTAGGATAAACCCCAATAGAAGTATCTCAATGATAAAGTAACCATGATTTAAAAAGACCTTAAAAGAGTATAGTCTAGAAGAATCCAATGATTAAGAGTTAGATCCAGAATGAATTGGTTACAAAATGGAGATAAAGAGTCTAACTTTTTTTTTCAAAATGGTAAGGCAGAAAGAATTTAGGTAAAGGATAAACAAAATTTGGGAAAATTGCAGAACCATTCTAAAGAAAGAGGAGATCAAAAAGGCATTCTTCTAATTCTATAAAGAGTTCTTTACTACAAAATCCAACAACAGTAGGTGTCAAGAGGCTGGAGAAATATGTAAGAATCCCATTCCAAGAAATTTTTTAAAGACTCTATAAAGGAATCACTCTTGAAGAAATCCAAAAGGCAATCAATGTTCTTAACAATAATAAATCACCTGGACCTGATGGATTACCCATTGAATTCTACAAGAAAAATAGCAAATGAATTTGTGAACATTTCCTACAAGTATACAGGGAAGCCATTGATAAAGGTTCTCTAGGATCAAATATTAATAGAGGAGTAATCAAACTCCTTCCAAAGGATGGAGATAAAACTCTCTTCAAGAATTGGAGACCTATCACTCTCCTAAATATTTCTTATAAGATCCTAAATAAAATCATTTCTCTAAGGCTAGTGGACATATTGCCCAAGTTTGTGAGAAATACTCAAACTAGTTTTATCAAAGGAAGATATATCTTGGAGATCTTGTTGACAAGCTGGGAAACTATGAATTAGGCTAAGAGTAACAAAAATTCAACAATGTTTCTCTTGGATTTTGAGAAATCCTATTATAGAGTCGAATGGCCTTTTCTATTAATGATTCTAGATCATTTGGGTTTCCTAATCCATTTTTCTATCTAGTACAAACTTTGATGAAGGATGCATCTTCTCAAGTAGATATTAATGGTTCACTAACAAAGAGTTTCCCTTTGGAGAGATTAATTAGGCGGGGATACCCTTTGGCGCTTTATTTGTCATTTCCTCAAATGCTATATACTATTTACTCTAAGAATCATCCATAGCTCCTACGAAAAAAGGTATTACCCCTCCTAACAAAAAAGAACTCTTAAATATTCAATTTGCATATGATACTACATTGTTTATTATTATGGAAGAAAACAACATGGACTCGCTTATCAAGAAGCTTGATATATTTTGTGATGCTCGTGATGCTAAAATCTCTTATTCAAAATCTATTATATTAGGATGGGGGAAACATCCCACACACTGGTTTGCCAAATATGGTTTTCAATGGAGTGATCCCACCAAAAAAGTGAGATACCTTGGCATCCCATTTGCAATTGATCCCTATTTGAAGGAAATGTGATTATGGATTAAAAGTAAAATTGATAACAAACTCAATAGATGGAACAAACAATTTCTCTCCATTGTGGGTAGATTACAAGTTTGCCAAAAAATTCTATCATCTTACAGTACTGATTACTCCTCAGTTTGGTTCTTTAGTTGCTACCAGATTAATTATATTCAAAAGTAGACTAGGAAGTTCCTATGGTCAGATGGAAAAGGTAATAAGATATCTCACTCAGTTAAATGACAATGGTTTTGTTTATACAAAAAGAGAGGGGTCTTGGTTTGAAGGATCTCAAACTTCAAGGTGTTGCCTTGGTGGCAAAGTGGATCTTCAAAGAACATGATGGACAGGAATTATGGAAAGTGTTGATTAGAAATAATATTAGATTGTTTGCTCACAAACAAGATAAATCTTGGAAACTTCTTCCTCTTAATGACCTCCTAGCTGGTAGTTTTCATGTTACCCCTGCATGATCCACAATTTTAAGAACTATATGGAAAGCTTGGAAGAGGGTGATGGGGTCATTGTTGAAGATGACAGTATATGTGGAGAAAGGTCTATTTGGTGGAATTTATTTCATAAAGATAAACCTCTTTCCCTTTTGCAAGGGTGCTCTACTAGGAAATGATGTTCACGGACATCAGATGCTTTAAAGACATCCTTATTGATGGACAATTGAAATATTGGGCCTCCTTAAGTTTGGAATTTGACCTCCCTAATTCAAATTGGAGTACACATTTTATCCTCAGGGAATCATGCACCCATTTTTTCCTTCTGAGGACCTATTCCTAGGATAAGATGAGGTTTTTTCACTATAGATAGATTGATGGAAATGCCTTAATGAAGACTAAGGCTAAATTTATTTATAATGCACTATGCAATAATGTTGATCTTATTGAGCATCTTAATAATGCTTGGCAGATTAATGATCAGCATAGCCTTTACTTTTATTTAAAATTAATTTATTGCAAATCTATGGTGAAATTGGAAGGGAATGATCCAATTAAATATTTTCATCTGTAAAAGACCTTTATTGGTGACTAGGATGGTCCCACATCTATAACTCCAGACTCATGAATGAAGTAGACAAGTCATCACTACATGGTACTAATAGTACACATACACAAAACATGAACTTGCAACGTGAAGGAAGAGAATATCAATGCAATAATATGAACTATCATCTGGAGCCTAATCATTGATCAAAACAATCGGTAGGACTATAGAAAGAGGTTGGGCCCATGTTGCATCAATACCACTTCACTTGTTTCAAAACCATGTCATCACACTTTGAGCATTTATATTTTTCAAGAACTTGTGATGAGCTAATTGCTTGTGACATGTAGAGGAATTTTCCACGTGATATTGATGTGGCATATTGCTTGTAAATTATTTAATTACCACTAGGAGATTCCAAACACATAAGCACGGTCAACTATTCGAGTAGGTATGTTATTCCTTGTGGACAAACAAGGTTTAAATTTTTCCCCTCTCAAAGTGAAAGGTTACATCAATCCCCTTAGTTTCATATTTCCATGCAATGGATAACTATCTAGAATGTAGGGTCATGGACTACCATACACCTCCTACCTTGGAGAACAAGTTGTACCCAAACTAGACTCTATCTCATCGCATAAAAACACAATGTGATCTATTTCCCTTCCCAATAGTGTTGCACTACTTGGGATAATGGATGATAATACTAAAGGATTCTAAAAAAAAGGTTCTTAGTGGCATTTATGAGAGCCTAATATTAAGAGGGTCTCCCCTACTCTCATCATGAATTAGTCTTAATGGATTGAGGGTCTTATTGCTTGGATTTGAATGACATTAGGCACATTTTGACATAAAAACTTTCGTTATCCACCTTTATATACCTTGCAATAAACATATTTGAGTTCAACCTTGAGGTGATGAAATACTCAAGTAGGAATCCTAATAGGGAATGGCTAAACTAAGTGTTCTTGATCACCCAAGTTCACACAAAGCACAAGGGGAGAGAATAAACATAAACTAGTAAGCCTTGGGTAACACAAAAAGTAATATAAACAAATGAAGAATTTGGGATTTTTGGTGCATCCAAGGTTGCACAAAACACGAGGAGAGAGCATACATCCACACAAGCTTCCAAACATGGCAAACAAATTCATTAACCAATTTAACTTTATTGCCTATATTAGTGAAAAAAAAAAGTCATAGACCAACATAACTTGCATCAAACCTATTGAGAACTAAGGTGTCTCAATCTTCATCATTGTATTTATTTATTTAATGTCTAAGTTGTAATTTATTTCTCAACATACTTTGTCATCTAGTGTGACATGGCACAATAAGTTGTCCTCATTCTAGGAGGTGACATGGAGTATGAAAAGGATTTATTTTGTCCCTATATGGAAAAGTAGGCATTCCATTTTGGTAGAAATATTTTTCCATGTGTCAACATCATAGAAACCTATTTAAGTCATTTCTATATGACATATTCTTATGGAAAGTTATGAAATTTCCTATAACAAGTTGGACAAGTGTTAGAAGGTATCTTTCGTGAAGAATATGGGCACCCAAGTTAGGTTATGATTATTTTAAAGAGAATTAGTTAATTATAATCAATTATGATAGATTATCTTACAATTGTAAGTGTTGTAATACATGACATATTCTATGATAGTTGTAAGGTGTATAAGAGCATTTGTCATACCTATTTTTAGAAAAAAAAATGAAGTGCCCAAGTTTGGAGGCATATAAGAGGGGTTAGAGAATCTTGGACAAGTGTCTATTGCATACTTAGAAGTGGTTGAAAAATATGCCACATGGTTTTGGATGCCCACCTCTTTTGGCTTTGTCTAGAAGCTACTTAAAACTCCTAAATCTCTATATATTGTATAAATTTCATGAGGGTTTATGAGAGGAGTGAGAAAAAAAATTCTTTAAAGGGTTAAGAGAAAGATGTATACTCCATGTAAAGTCCTAGAGACTAAAAGGGTATTATGCCAATTTGTTGCAGATTAACACATTGATTTGATGCTTTGCAGTGTGGGGGTTTTTATTCAAAAGGGTTTTCCCGATGTATATTGGTGTTTCTTCTTTTTTATTTATCTTTCTTCTATTCTCCTTCTTTCATGTTCTCAACGTGTTGATTTATATGTCATTATGCTACCTAAATTTGTTTAGATATGCAAACTAAATTATCTTTTATTTAACGGACAATGGATGAAAAATTAACTATGTAGGCATTTTTGCTTTAATAGCTTAGTAGTATGTGATTATATCAAGTTGTTGAACATTTCACTAAAATAAAAGCATATGATATTGAAGGTGCATATTGGTTCACAGAGGTCTTTCTGGGTTCATCTTTCCCTTTCAAAACCATTAGTAGTTTGTAACAAACAAGTCATTGACAAGCATAGGCAGTTGCACCACTTTGTTAGTGAACCAAACAAACAAGTGAGATGAAAATCCTAGCTCAAAATCCTAGAAACTTGAAAACTAAAATATAGGTTCCACAATATGATATTGATCCACAACAATATGCAACATATGAATTATTTTTTAGTACACAAGTGTAGTTATGTAAATCTGAGTTTATAGAGACCTAAATATATATATATATATATATATATATATATATATATATATATATATATAGAATGAAATAGAGGCATAGTGTAATGAATCACAGGTGCCATTTGTCTAAACTAAGGTTCCATTTGTATAAAAATGGGTGTCATTTCAAGAAATAGAGACACAGTTACACATAAAGCTTTGAAAATGACAATTTTACCTTCAAAAATGTAGATTTTGGGTCCCCAAAGTGTTGTTCTTCTTATGAAGTATCCATTATAGGTGGGATATAGTCCAACCCTTTCAAATAAAATCAAAAAACAAGCACAAGAGGCCACAAGAGAGCTCACAACACCCAATTGCTAGAAAAGATGTAGAAAGCCTAGAAACCCTATTTTTAGAGCTAAAAATTAAATAACTTGCAAAACCATAGTGTTAGAAAGATGAAAAAATGTAATCCTTCGCTCAAGATGCTCCAAAAATCCTCAAAAAATTACCTTAATCCTTCAGCCAAAAGTGCCAAATAGAAATGTCATTCTGAGCACATAAAACGTAGTTCTAAAAAACTAAGGTATTGTTTCCTGAAGCAAAGGCACCTAAAGTATACACTATGATGCCACCCATCTACAATAAAGTACCTTTATATGTAATACAAGCACCTTTTCACAAACAAAGCCCCAAAAATGCAATTTGTGGCTACAAAAATGATAAAAAATCAGCCAAAAAGGTTAGTACAAGGACATGGATCGCCCCCAAGCATGCCAAAATGAAGACGGAAGAAAAAAGATTGAAGAAAAAAACATAAAAAATGCAAAGAAATCAAATTTATACCTCAACTACCTCCATTCTCCCTTATTAATCTTGACATAAAATGCAACCTAGTTTCATTTGATTTGCTCTTTATATGTGGATTACTTTATAAACTAGCTTAACCTCATAATGATAACAATAAGATGACCAAAATAGTAGCATAAGCTTGGTAGCATAAGATTGAATGATTTGGATTAATTGAAGAGCTCTTGACATAGAAATATTAAGACGCAAAATCAAGGGTTGTAATTAAGAGGTTAAATGGATGGCTTAGATTGAAAGAGAATCATGGTTAGGCTAGAAAGATGTGGGACAAGTGTCACATGATGGCTATAGGGTTTGGGATAAGGCTAGGGGAAACATCCTTATAAGAGTGGATGAGATTAAGAGGTTTAAGTCAAGATGAATAGATAGGATATAAAGTTTGGTTGACTTAAATTGGGTAGATGTTTAGGTTCAATGAATAAGGACAAAGCTTAAGTTAGACATGTCGATGGGACACAAGTGCCACATGATTACAAATTTAGATTATGATAAGTGTGGACAAGATGAAAGGTTAGGATTAGATGGACATGGATAGAGGGTAAAAAGGTGAATTGTGGAATTAATTAAATAAATAAAATAATTTTATTCTATTAATGGGATCGGATAAAGGTGAAATAATTGAATAAATAATAAATACTAATTTAATTCTAGGTATTAGGTTAGGAATGGGATCAACTAAATAAATAATAAATATTTCTCTAATTAATGGGTTGAGGTAAGCTATAATTAGGTGTGGCTAAGTAAGGGACAATTTTAGGTGCCTACACTAGCTTCTCAGTGCCTTTTTAGGTACATCCATATTTAATCTAGCCTTAGTGGCTTGTAATCTCCTAAATCATTCATCAACCTTTACTTCAAGGCCTTAGGATATAAAGTTTGGTTGACTTAAATTGGGTAGATGTTTAGGTTCAATGAATAAGGACAAAGCTTAAGTTAGACATGTCGATGGGACACAAGTGCCACATGATTACAAATTTAGATTATGATAAGTGTGAACAAGATGAAAGGTTAGGATTAGATGGACAGGGGTAGAGGGTAAAAAGGTGAATTGTGGAATTAATTAAATAAATAAAATAATTTTATTCTATTAATGGGATCGAATAAAGGTGAAATAATTGAATAAATAATAAATACTAATTTAATTCTAGGTATTAGGTTAGGAATGGGATCAACTAAATAAATAATAAATATTTCTCTAATTAATGGGTTGAGGTAAGCTATAATTAGGTGTGGCTAAGTAAGGGACAATTTTAGGTGCCTACACTAGCTTCTCAGTGCCTTTTTAGGTACATCCATATTTAATCTAATGCAGACTCTTCTATTAGCCATTTCATATTGGATTTCTATAGATGACTCTATTGATGTAGGTTAAATAAGCTTAGTCAAGAAAAAATTAAAAAATAACAAAGCTCTATAATTGATCTCCGCCATTTCCATGTATGGCAGGTATCACAAGCCTCCTTTCAGTACCCTACAAACTCTTTACTCCCAACATGTTTGGATGCTAGGATATTGTTTTGATCCAAACACCTCTATGGCTACAAGAAAATTACTTTGTTCTAGAAAATAACAAATAAAAACCACAACTAATAGATAACAAATTAAACTAGACAATAAAATTATAGAGAATCATAATAATAAACACATTGACTTTTCTTTATTCTTGACTTGAAAAATATTTGATAATAAATTAAAAACCAAAAAGAAAACTTATTCCAACACTTGAAGACCATGCAAAAAAATGTTACATTTTTCCATACCCATACTTCCCACCTTGACTTCCACTTAACTTAAAAAGAAAAGAAAACACTAAAAAAGGAACCACATAATTGACAATTACCATTCAAATTCTAAAGGTAGTTAAGTAAAAAAAAAAGATTAATGTTTAACTGTGAAAAAAGGATGAACTAGTTATCAACTCAACTAAGACCAAATCCTCTTTTAGCTAAACATTGGAATAAAAACCACTAAAGGGGTGATATGCTTGACTAACTCTTATCCAAAGAGATTCAAGCAATCCATTGGGCTCTATTCCTTTGTTTATTTTGAAAGTTGATTTGAAAATGTAAACTAACTAATGTCTAAACATGTATAAATGAACAAATGGGTTGATTAATTGTCAACTGTGAAAGTTGAAGCTACAGAACAAGTACAAAAATAAAATGGAAACTCATAAATGCACTTGTGCTTGAAAATAAACATAAAATTTAGAGGTCACTATTGCAAGTTGCCCTTGTTTGACTAATGAAACATTGAGCACTAAGACTAGATCTGGGACTCTAAGAATTTTTAATTGTTTCTTGCTAAAGTTGATCCAGAATTAGGAGGTTAGAGGTGCTAGGAAATCTAGTCTGAGAGGCCATAGGCACTAGGCACCTTAGTCTAGATGTTTTCTAATCAAATTTGTAGTAGTTTTCTATCTCTAGGTCCCGAGTACTTTCTTGTCTTTTGTCTTTGTTGGAAACCTACAACTGAACCTACAAAATAGAGAGAAGATGTGGTTGTGGCTATTTAGGGTTTTTCCTTAGTCAAACTCCTATTTTGGTGATTTCCACCTCTACAAATAGCCAAGTTGAATTTGAAAATGGTGTATGTGTCGTGAACTTTAAGTAGGTCTAGCTATGAGCTAAGATGCATAAAATATAAAGTAGAGTCCTACTCAAGTGTGTTAGATTAAACCCTAATGAAATAATCAAATATGAAACATGAATTAACTCAAGAATGCATGAATCACATAACTCGAATTATAAAACTCAAATATGAAGTTTAGGTGTAGAAATGTGAGAATAACATGAAATCATACCCAACCCCTTAGGGAGACGTACAAGATACTCATAAGTCAGAAAATCCCTATAATCCTTCAACATCTCTTGAAGCTTCCATCATAATGAATAAATGTTGATGAAAAATTGATATTGTTGAATTATCCTTGAATTTGCAGATTTGAAACTTCACGTTGAGCAGTAATTTCACATCATAAGGATACCATTCTTGATTGATATCATATATGAGGAAAATAACTTTCTTATATATGAAATTTAAACTTTAATTTGATAAAATGTCGACTTAGAATTATTATTTTTTTACATCAGGGATAGTTCTAGAAATGACAAGACCAACTCTTTATCCTCCCAAAATTTTACCCAAAAAGCATCAATTAACATTGATAGGCAACCATTTTCTGACAAAATAGGTCCAAATTTTCAGGGTAGCAAGATAATAGGATCTTGATTCCAGAAATATAATTTATATAAAAAATTATAATATTTAAGTGGGGGAAAGGTTGTTTTGAAATTTGAAATAGGATAATACTTATAATGAATTAAGATGATGAAAGATAAAGAGAACATCTAAAATTAAGGGCCCAAATAAGAGTGTGGTGAGATTTAAGTTGAGAAAGAACTCGCATTCTTGAGCTAAACATTAATTTAATATTAGAATGGGTCCTATAATGCATAGATGAATAAGGAACACTAAAATGAGTGTTTGGAGAGTGTGAAATTGGACTCCATAATTAAAGGAGTACAATTTACGATGCTACAAGTACATTAAAGTTATTGCTTGAGGTTCTAGAAATCAATGTTGTAGTCACATCAACTATGTCTTCATCGAATTCTCTAAAAATACCAAAAAATAATTGTAGGCATCTAAAAATGGTCAAATCTTGCGGTGCCATACTTTTACATGTCCGCGTTACCTTCTTTTAGGTTTTCACATTTTACTAACACTTCCTCTATGTTTCACATTTGGTCTCTATCATTTGTCAATATTGTGTCATTCTTCCTATTCGATCTTATTCAGTTGTTTCAATTTAGGTTTTACTGATGTCATTCGCAATTGTCATTTCATGATCATGATTGAATTTTAATGTTAATTAGACATCATTTATCATTTTCAATCATTATCAATTTCTATCAATCTTTCAATTGATTTATCATCAATCCCTGTCAATCATCAATTATCCTTTATCAAATCAATCTTGTAAATTTTGATCAATTTGTCATTGGTCTCTATCATTATCAATTTAATAAACTTTTGGTCCTTGTCAATTATCTTCTTGATCATGATCATCATCATTCATTTATTAGATTAATTGTGTCATGATATTGGTTTGACCTATTTCATTCATTTTCTCCTTTCTAGGTTTAATAATTCTTTAATTATTAATCCTTCACTAATATTTCTCTTAGTATATATTCATTTACCCTATGTCTTCTGTCACAATTAAATATTTTATTTAATTGGCTAGTTTCCCTTTTGTGGGCTAATTAATAAATGATAAATTATTAATTATTCCCACATTTCTCTCCCTTAATTTTCTCCTAATTTTGTCATTATTTGTCATTCCTAATTTCATGCTTCCCATTTCCTATAATTTCTCCCACCATTTCTCCACTAATTTGTCTCCACCTTTTGCTCAAATCATGAAGCTATTTTTGTGCTCAATTTGTCATAAATCAGTAAGCAAATTTTAAGGCCAATTTGTCATAAATCATGAAGCATAAACCTCTCTTCAATTTGTCATATTTTGTCATATCAATTATGCCATTTTTTAATCAATTTGTGTCTTCCATTTGCCTTGATTTTCTCATGTCATTTTGGAGACAATTATCTCTATAAATTGATTTAATTTTTCAATCATTTGAACATCCACATTTTGAGTAACTATATGCTATCAAATTAACTTTAAATCTTCAAATCTTCTTGCCCTTTCTTTCAACACATTTGCAATTTGGAGTTTGGGAGCCACATATCATTTGATTAAAGAAGCAAGAAGGATAATGGAGGGGATCATTTCAAGCATATGAAGGATGGTTTGCAATTTCTTACCTTATTTCATTGTTTATGTTTTATTTTTGTACCTTCATTGATGTGGAATTTATGGATTTTGTTAAATTCCTAAATTTTCCTCTCACAATAATGTTAGACGAAAACATGTACATCAATAAATATATTACCAATTGTTTTATATGTCACCTTATGATTGATTATTTCCTTGATATGACATAAACCCTAAAAATAAATAGGTAGGTCATTCCTAGTTTTAAGGTTAATAATTTTAAATGTGAAGTTGAGTTTGTTCACTTTAGTGTAGGTAAAATATGAAGAGAGGATTAAATGATTTGTCTATGTGAAAAAGAGAAGGGGAAATAGTGCTTGATGAATGGGTCCATCAATCTACTTGTGACAAGTGTCTACTTAGATTAGGAATTTTAAATGTCATATATTCCTTACACCTTATAAAAATGGTGATAATATGGTGACACACAATTGAGTCATCCATCCAAACAATAGTTGTATGCTCAGATTGAGTGATCACTTGCAAAACAAACAAACACACATCAAGCATACCAATGAAACATTATGTTAGAGGATTCAAATGAGCAAGGCATATTAATCAACAAAAAACTCTAAAAGCATCTCATTGTTCTCTATCTCAGAGGATCCTTCAAATACAGGTGGCTCTCATCTTAGAAGAGCACTTGATCACTAGGATGATTACCTAAAGAATGAGGGATATATGATAAAAGATCTAAATGCTATGCAACTAAGATCTTAGCATGATATGGATATGAAACTAGCTAATGATATGGTGCAAAATAATAAGATTAGTGTGATATTAAACTAGCATGAGAGTGATATGAAGATTAATATAACATGATATGTTATGCTAACATGATGATACTCTGATAATACTAATATATGATAAAGAAACTAACATGCTATGAAAATGTTATTTCTATCTAAAATGCTTAAGCTTATGAGAGAGGCAAATGCAAATTCTTGATAACTTGGATGCATAAAAACTTGGATTTGATAAACTAGAGGAAATGAAGCTCTATTTATAAAGAAATGGTCAAATGAAGGGTTAAGATTGAGTAATCTTTAACAAGGGTCAGAATTGAAAGTTATTCAATCCTTGTGAGGTTTTCAATACAATCCTAGGTTGACAAATGTCACCATGAGGAGGCTTGAGAGGAGATATAAGAGGCATTAAATGCCTGAGAAGACATGGTGGTTACCTTAGGAGGTAAGGTTATGGTTGAGTTACTGGATAACCAGTGGATAAAGCTGTTACCCAAAGGGTAAACTCTTGTGCAAGGGTGAATAGGATAACTAGGGTCAAAGCAATGAGTGCCTGATGAGACCCCTGGGTTAGATGAGTGTTGAGTTAGAGAGAAAGTATATAATCATGTGGTAAGGTTGAGTTAACCATTAATGGTTTGGGAGACTTTGAGGGTTAACTTGTTGGAGACACCAAACCTTTAATGCATTTCAAAGACTTTGAGACTTTTGTGAGAAATGACCTTTCTTAGGGAATGTGCAAATGATTAGGGAATGGTTTAGGCCAATTAGAGTGGTTTAGAAGAATCTAGAAGGCTCTAGAAGAGGTTTTGTCATGAATTTAGGAGAATACAAGTGGGAGATATTAAGATTTTACTTAAAATAAAATGTTATTTCAACTAAAATGGATGCAACTTGCATTTGTAGGAAAGTGCAAGTGGGGGGGTTATAAATAAATTTGGTTTATTTATATACAAGAAGATATATTTAATTAAATGCAAATTGAATTAAATGTGGAAAGGGGATTTAATCAAATAAATAGGATTTATTTAATTAACAGAAGAAAGGAGAATTAATCAAATGTTGAATTTGATTAATGGCTAGATAGAAGAGAAAGAATATTAATCAAACCTTAAATAATTAATAGGTGGATAAATTTATTTAATTAAGTGTGTAGATTTTAGGTGTCTACATTTTGCCCCTCTTTGAAGTAATGTGTGACCACATGTTGATTCAAAGAAAATCACTCGATATGTCACTAAATTTTTTGATTTTATTATCGTTGTTAAAATTTTCGAAATGAATGTCCCAGATATGAATACTGATACTGATATGAAGTTTATATGATGATGATGCCCTCTCGGGAGATCATTTGTGCATTAAAGGCATGAACGATCTCTTGAAAGAAGAAGAATGTTCTATGAAAGATAGATGAGTGAATAGATTGTAGATTGACCGATTGATCAGATGAATTGGATTGATAAGATTGATTGGATTGAGATCAAGTTTGGTTTTAGGAAGGACACATCCTGTATAAGACAAAGATGATCAAAATGTCTGGTTTCAGGAAAGATACATCCTATATAAGACATGATAGATTATCAAAACGTTTGGTTTCAGGAAAGACACATCCTGTATAAGACAAGATAGACGATAGTTGGATGAATGATGAAGATATTAAAGGGAAGAATGATGCTTTGATGATGCAATATATATGCATGTGATGGATGCAATGATGAATGCGACTAAATGATATGAAACTAAATGTAATGATGAATGCAACTAAATGCAATGATTAACTGATATGCAACTAAATGCAATGATTAAATGATATGCAACTAAATGCAATTGTAGTCATCTTGTCAATCAAATTTGTTGTGCTCCTTTTATCATCACCGAGCCTTTAAAATATTGAAAGTTGACACAAGCATCATGATATAATTGAACCAAGATGACTTGAGTATAGCTTACGTGGATTTTGATATTGCAAGATGACACAAGCGTTGAGGTATAATTGAACCAAGACAACCTAAGTGTTGCTTGCGTAAAACAAACAAGATTTAACCTATGTCCTATACAAATCAGAAATGTCCTTAGTGATATGTTACCTAATCATGTCTTAAGACAATTTTGCATAGTAATAAGGCTTCGCTCACAAACAGCGGACAAATAAAATATCACATTCCTTCCTTGCTTCTCTAGTTTTAAGACATCCTTGAGTCACTTAGGAGATATGATAACAAAAATAAAAAACCACCATGATAGACATGCATGCTACCCTATGTGTTTTGTTAGATAAAACATCTTGCAAGTAGATCTTTGTTTAGTTATCTCAGTGTTTGGTTTTGATGTCTACCCTTGATTGTTATCATCTTTGTTTTCGTTTAAGCGTCTATGTTCCTATTGTTTATTTGTCTAAACCCCAAAAGGTGAGATGCCCCTAGCTAGGTCGATATTTTTCCCCTAGCTATAGATACTACTCTTGATATGGATATGTACACTGATCACCAAGCCATGGTGAGATTATGATGCGGATAACTATTTAGATAATCAAGGACAGTGACTATGCTAAGTGTGTCCAAGATTGAGCTGCATTAAAAAGATTTGTGAATATTTGTTGACGGATTAGATCAGATGGATGCAAAAGATATGATACATGTACCAATAGATAAAAGAGTCGATATATCACAAATAGCGCCTATTGCCAAGCTTTCACCACTTGTTTTTATTGCACTTTTTGATTGTTTTTAATTTTTTTTAATCTTTTTCTTGATTTTTTTATTTTTATTTTATTTTTTGAGAGATGAAACCTGTTCAGCCATCAATTGATAAAGACAAGAGTAACTAGGACAAAATCTAGTAGTCACACTGATCTATGTCATTGTTTTGATTACTCGATGATTGATAGGAATGTGTGGTTTCAAAGAGTGAGTACCCCATATAAGACAGATCTGTCTGGTTTCGAGTGTACCTTTCCCTGTATAAGACATGTTGATGTTGATATGTTTTGAGGAATGGATTGATTAACTAGATATGTGATCAGTTTGATTATAGACTTTGGACAGTTTACCAGTTGTTGATTTGATTTCATGGATGGTCTATGCATTTTTATACTTTGATTTTTAATATTTATTTGATTTTTTTTTTCAAATTTTTTTCAATTTTTTGATTTTTAGAATTTTTTGGATTACAAGCAAGATGTATTTGATTTCCCCAATGTCTAGCAAGGAAATTAATGGATGAATGAATTATTGAGTTGAAGATGGATGGGTGAAAGATGGATGCATCTTATTATGGAACATGAAGGGACATGTTGAAAGATTTTTGAAATTGTGTTTTTGTCCTTAGGTTTGATCAAGATCAAGGATGGAAAAGTGGATATAGATGGAGATAGGATATGGATAGGAGAAACAAGATCACAGATAGTGATGGATGATGGAAGCAAGGAATAGATAGGATAAGGGATATGGATTAGAGGATATCGATAAGGTGAAGCAATATCATAGATAGGGATGAATTTAGATAGGGTAATGGATAAAGGATAATGGGAGATATGGTAAGAAGAAATAGAGTGGATGAAACTTTACCCCCAAGTAAAGAGGTCTCCATTTGCAAAAAGGTGATATGTGAGATTGTCACAATATCTAGCACCACATGAATAAATGTTCCTGAACATTTCAAAGATAGAGACCCAATCCACACTTAGAACCTCCAGAAAATTCAACTGAACATGTATAGTGACTAGGAAGCATATTCAAAAAGGAAGAAGAATCCTAAACTAGATCAAGGTATTTAGTCTTTGATTACCCATGTGTGTGCAAGTGGGTTTATTCGGGCTCATATGATCATTGTAATCTTCAGAATCCAACATGGCTAGCTACATGAGTTACCCTGACTTCAAAAGCATCCTAGATAGAGTCTCGTTGCCAACAAGCATCCATAGCCCCAACGAGGTCATTGTTGTAATCTCGCGAATATTGCTCCATTGCCAGCCAAGTGTCCATAGCCCTATTGATGGGTGTTTTGACACACTCACCAACAATCAAGTAGTTTATGTGAACACTCACCACCTTTCATGAAAAGGAGTAAGTTTTGGCAAACTAACTACTCCAAGGTCTCTATAGTCAGGTCTCGACGATGATGGGCAGCTCAGTGGCTAATGCGATTGTACCTGTCAAGGGGCCTGTTGGTTGAAACAACTTCGAATTACCTACTTTTTTTTTTGTATTTTCTGATTTAGATTATCTCAAAATAAACAACAAGAGATAGATCTAGGGAACAACAAAATAACAATGAAATTGATACAATAACAACTGAATGATCCACACGGTTAGAATTTCATAATCCAAATATTATCAATATCACTAAATCAACATTCAAATAATGAGCTCCATAAAGTATATAAAGTTAGACAAATTCACACACCAACATAAATGAATATCACCCAACCAATAATCGTCCTATCAATTTAATCCTCATATACCATTTACATGCGCAATATGATTCATAAAATAATAAAGAATCCAAAAGAACTAGTTGTTGATTCAAATGATAGAAGTTACCAGATCACGAAGAACACAACTATATGGAACACACAAGTAGATCAGGCAATCCACAAGCTACTTTTTGTATTAAACTTCAAAGATTATCACAAAATATTCTAAACTTAATAAAAACCTGCATAAAATCTCTAATGAAATCTCTAAACTGTACCTCAAATCATTAATTTGTGGACCCTTACAATGAATCTAAATCTTTAATTTATAGAGTTTCATGTCCTAAATTCTAGGAATTAAAGCTATCTGAACTAAGTGCTATAAAAGCAAGGAGTCATAGTTGACATGCAAGTCTCTGCCTTAAACTCCAATGAAGCTACTAATTAACTATAACTACGAAACATGCGTTCCCGAAATTGATCATTACAACCATGCAAAATTTTCCCAAAAACTGAAGTTGATGTTGCACAATGGTTGAACTCTCAACTCTGGTGGCAACCAAAAATATCTTCAAAAAGTTGTCAAAATTGCATGTGTGGTAACTATGTGTTCATCATTTACTTCTTTTATAGCTCTTGTAGTTACTAATAAAATATGCAATTGTATCTTCAGGAGGATCGACAACATAAGAAATATGTATCTCGGACTTCTTCAAAATTTGCTTTGCCTGCTCCCATCTACTGACCAACTTATCAATTACTCCTTCCACATGTATACATTGAGAAATAAAAAATGAGTATCTATCCATTAACTCTATATTAAACTCTGATGTAGGTGCAAAATTATGAGCCACATACTGATCCCATTGATCTAGTACTACACTTTCCTTCAGGCGACCGTCTTTCAAAATATTATGACCATATGCCCCTAACAACTTCTTCACAAAATTCTCATACTTACCAAGTGATTTCAAAAGAGGAGCATGTGCCTCCAATATCCTTGACCTGCACTGCTCAAGAACTTCAATCTTAAATTCTATTATAAAAATATAAGATTGTAAACTACCAACATTGCAAATCCTCATTTTTAATAACTTCTTCACCCAAGGCCAATATTTTATTCAAATTTCTGCATTGCTTGGTGAAGTCTCTGATCCTTATTTCCCAATTTGTTGAACAATCTCTTATCGCCTTCTCCATTTTGAGGATCTTTTCATAGATACCTGTCATATGTTGTGAAAATTTTTACCTTTGAAACGTTCTCTTTTGCCCAAGACTTTGTAGTGGTAGCTACTTTTCTTATTTCAATCGAAATTCTTACATCACCCTCTGGCAATGATGATGTGGACGATAATGAGTCATCTATCCTTGAATCCAAAGGCTTCCCCATTTCTACAAGCAATTATTTACATTGATCTAATTGTGTCTTTATCTATAGTTGGGAGTTATGCTCCTTCTCCATTCTACTCCTTACTATGCTGGTAGCAAACTCCAAAGTATTAAGCTCTCCCCACTTCATTTTCTTTCCAAGCCTTACCTGTGACACTTTGTATTTTGAAGGTCCCTCTCCTTCTGTCTCCATAGGGGATGCAATATTGGCAATTACTTCACCGGAGCCAGCTCTAGATAAATGATTAATTGTCTTAGCCCTCTTTGTTTTCTTTGGCTCCTCCGTAATGGTTTGCTGCAATGTGAGTTTAGGCAGTACCACCTTCTATTTCTTATCAAAAGTGAAGGTTAATCATTGTAGTGTTCCCTCATTTATGCCCCATTATTTAGTATTTATTTGTGTCATCACCCTTCTAGCTTCCTGTGATGGTTCTTCCTCATTTTACTCTTCTTCTCCAAACTGTGTATCCGGAGGATCTTGGGGATCTCCCTGAGTGGGAAGCACTGGTACGACAAGTTGTTGTTGTTGTAAAAGCACTTGTTGATCCAAGTTTGCTTGTAGAGAACCATCAATATCGAGCTATTTTTGGTATTCTTCTAACTTTTTGCTCACTTACTCATTGAAGTTCTTGGTTGACTCTTGACTTTGTTGTTCTTTATCTCCACATGTGATATCTTTCAATAAGTTTTCTACATCTCATGGAGTAAGAACCAACCTTTCATCATGTTCTTCATCTTGTCTTTACTCTATTTCCTCTTCTTCATCCTGTTGCTGCTCCTACAAACCCTGGTCATCTACATCCATAGGAGTTACCTGTGGAAGTTTGGATACCTTTTGCATGACAGGCTCCTTTCATTTCTCTGCACTAGAAGGAGTCATTATTTTTCTCTTTTTAAGATCTACCTTCTTTGGTGTTGGCTCAGCCTCCTCTTCATCTGATTCTGACTCCACATTATTAATAGTTATTGTCTCAATTGTAGGCGTCTTTGCAGGTGCATACTTGTGAAGCAACACAAGATGGAGTAATAGTTGTTGTAGCCAAGGGTGGAGGTGGTGTTGAAATAGTCGTTGCAATAGATGCAGTCGATGTGGTGGCTGGTGTTGTTGTGGTAGTAGTGGTAGAAGTGGTAGTTTGGGTGGTAGTTGTAGCAAGAGCAATGGAGGAACTAGAGGGTTGAGCCTCTTGAGAAGGTTGTTATGTCATTCCTGCAACACCCTCAATGGCAGGCCTAACGGGATGAATCTCTGCTTGTGGTTTGGCCCCTAGGCCCACTGTAATACCCAAACTTGCTTGTTTTTCCAGATATTCTACTTCTTTCATTTTCTCATTTAATTTATGCTTCAATTCTTCTGTAGTCAAAGGAGTTTCAGATTCCTCTTTAGGTTCTAAAGAGGTATTCTTCCTCAACTCTTATCGGGTTCTCCTTGTATACTCCTTATGCACCCTAGATTGAGGATTGTCAGTCAGGATATTCTTTTGTTTACCTTTGGAGGAAGTTGGTTTAATCCTTAGACTTAACCACTTTCTAGTTCTATCTATCACTGGTTGAGAAATTGTATCAACATCTACCACCTCCTGTTGTGACCATCAGATTGGAGGAAGTGGCCTCTTATATATCCATGTCTCCTTATACATTAGATCGAGCAAAATACCATCATCATGTAATTGCTTGGGGATGTTAGTCTCAATACCAAAATCTCTTATTTGTGGAATAGTGAGGTGAGGGTAATATTTCTCCCTTGCCTCAAAGCTATCTTGAAGATTGGCCCAAAAATCCTCCAGCGCAAGTTGATGTTCTTAATATACTTTTGGCATTAGTCCTTTTAATTTATTGTATGGATCATAAAATTGCCTGACATAATTAAAAGGCTTCAACTGTAGGTCTTGCAGTTCTTGTTCAACAACCTTTGCGACATGAATTTTCTGACATGAAAAGAATGATAAATTCAAGGGGAAGTCTTCACCTGTAACCCATGTCTTATGTCTTGATGATAGCAAATTTTGCAAGTGCACCATCGCCCTTGTGTACTCTAACAAAATTATTCTATCCATACAGTACCTAGGCAACAAAAATGGTTCTCCAGTGAACCCACTTACTCTCAGATAAGTAGATAGGGAGTTTTGTATGAACCAACACCCCCACTTCTTTACTAGCTCCATTGCCTCCTTGCTCGGCCTGAACCCAATGTCACCTATTAACTTTATAATGATAGGAAAAAAAATGCATCATTGATTCTCTAATAGTGCAACCAAGATTCTTTCACTGGCAACTGGGTATAATATTCCCATACAGCTTTTTGTCCTTCTTCTTCCCCTAATTTTCCCTCAGTCTACAGCCTTGGAAATTAACCTGATCTAGCTGCAACCCAAATAACATAAGATGTAAAGAAAAATTTCTTAGTGTTGTGCACTTCTTTGAGATGGTCTATGATGTTATCTGACAAAATTTGAGCCCAGTTGTAATATTGTAGTCCATCCAAAATTGTCGGCATGAATGAGAACATCCATGGATGAAAGTGTTAGCATGTAGGTTTGTCTAAGGCCTTGATAAGCATTATAATCAAATCCCTTTGTGGTTCTTTGAAATCCTGCCTTAAAATTTCATTTGCTTTTAGGCCTATCTTTCTTTCCTTCTCGAGCCATTCCTCATTCATTCTCTTCTTGCATTGGCTCATATTCTGGTTCTATTCCCTTTCACCATATTCTTCTCCTTTAACCAATACCTCCCTCCTAGTGGGAATCTGGAACACCAGGGCCAACATATTTTGCGACAAATCAATTACCAGTTTCCCATCAACATCGAAACATTGCCTAGTGTCGGGGTTATAAAATTGTGCAACTTGCATTATAAACTTCGACGCCTATAATGATTGCAAGAAAATAATCGCCTCTACTAGACTAGATCTTTTGATCCTCCTATATTATGTGCTCAATCCTAGTTTCTCTAATTGTCTTTCTCTATCTTTGAGCTCTATATGCCCGATCTCTATGTTTGTTACCCATTGGATGACATCCTCCAGCTTGGAGGCGTATGTTCGCCCCTAGTATTGATATTTCATTATGATTGGCAGCTTCTCAAGATCTTTTGCCTTTCTGAAATATTTCATTAAACACAACTAACCTTGCAAAACGAACCAAACAAACATCAAACACTACTCAAAGATAAAACACTGCAAAAATAGCTCACCTCAGGACTCCGGGATCCTGGGGTTCCAAGGTGAGAAAACACAAAAATCACGAAGAAAACCCAGGACTCTGGAAGTCCAAGATCATGAGCTAAGACCACTAATAGAACTAACAAACTCGGAACCCCGGGGACCCGGGATACTGAACTCACCAAAAGCACAAAAGAAGACCACTTTGGGAACTCAGGAACCACCTGGGACTTTGGGGTGGGACTCAAAAATGCAACGCGGAACTTTAGAAAATTGAAGTCCCAGTAAACTACAAAAATGAAGCAGAAAAAGAGCTTGGGACCCTGGGACTACGGGATTCCTAGTTGAACAGACATGCAAAAAGAAACTAATTTGGGAACTCGGGGCTCTGAGTTTCTGAACTATCTTGACCTAAGACCTAAGACCCAAGACCACCATCTCTGGAACTCACAAACCAAGTTTAAGAAGTGATGGGAAACAAACAAACAACAAAAGAAATAACGAAAAAAAACCCCTAACCCAAAACTTTGGGATACTAAGATTTTGAGGTTAGGGCACAACAGAAAACTCAAAGAAAAAAAAATCAAACAAAACAAGAAAAATTTAAGAAATTAAAACTAAAAGAAAAAACAAAATCTAACCTAAAACACACGCAAACCGAATGAGGAAGGCGATAAGTCCACCTACTTGGCATGAAAAACGAAGACGATGCTTGATCGGGCGTGTAGGAATGCGAAATTGCGAGGTTAGAGCTCTGAATTTGGACGAGTGAGTGCACAAATGAGCTCCAACCATATTTCTACCCCCAACCAGGCACCACATTAAATGTGACTTCGGGAACCCGTGAACCCAGGTTTTCGAGGTGCAACACAGGCGACAAGCTCGGAACCCCGGGGTTACAAGATACTGAACAAACAAAACAGAAAACGAACTCGGGAGTTCGGGAACCCGAACCTCTGAGGTGATAACTCCAAAGACAAACAAACATTTTGGGAGTCCAGGAACCTGGGGTTTCGAGGTGTTGCTCTGAAACATTACAAAAAATGAACCTGGGAGTTTGGGAACCCAAACTTTTGAACAAGGAACCAAAAACAAACACAAGGTCACCTCGAGACTTTGGGAACCCAAACTCCTGAGGTGGCCAAAACAAAAACTAAAAAATAAAGGAAATCTAACAGAAAAAGAAAAAAGGGGTGGAACCGTATTTTCATGGGAATGAAAATGATGGGACTAGATATGCAGAGCATAACAAGCCCCAATGGAGTTACTCGTATGTTCCCATAGCCAAGCATTTTGATATTGCATTTTATTGCATTTTGCTTTTTTTTTCTTGATATTTTTTTTTTTCATTCATGCTTTTGACTTTTTGATATTGCCTTTTGCTCTTTTTATTTTTCTTGCATTGGCTTGTAAGTGACAAAACTTGCATGGGTTTGATAATTACAGTGGCGCTGAAGCAAGATTTTAGATTTTTCACTAGTCGTGTCTTCAACTAAGAGATCACAGTGATTTAGAGCAATTGATTAAGGTATGAAATATAGTAATAAAAAAGATGTCGGCACCAAGATACGATAAGTGGTTATTTTCTGGATTGAGTGTGCATCCCAACCAAAAGAAAATGTTAAAGAGGAACAACCTCAGATTTTGAAGTGTTTCATGAATAGATATCTAGGAACTGGACTAAACATGAGATTTGAGAATGGGCGAGCATATGACAAAATGACACCAATGCCTATTTCACAGATGAAGGATTTATGCAAAGGATTGAATGAAAGGGATGGAAGAATGGAAAAGAGTTGTTGGATAATACATAGGATGTTTGAAGATTTGTGCAAGGATAGATGGAAATATCTTCAAGAAATTGAATTTTGGGACATAAGGGCCCAAAATAGATAGAGGAAATGATGGAAGAATAGATTTGGAAAGTAGGAGATGTTTAGATAGATGGTTGAAGGAAGCTTTAGGAGCAACAAGTCTAGATGCCAATTTGATTGTTCTTTGGATTGTAATGCTTTTATGGGCATCCACATTGATTTTGATTTTTCTTTTTTCATAAAGGGTTTTTGTAGCCTTTTGGATATTGCTTTTTTCTTTTGGATCATATTTTTCTTTGATATGACATGTCTTTTAGATTGAGCATGTAGATCTTTGGATGCATGTGGATATTTCGACTTATGGATTTTATTCTCGACATCCAAATTTCTTCCAAAATGAATGGAATTCATGGACGGGTAGGAATGATATGGAGGTATTTTGGATGGGTTGATGTAAGGGCCTAAGATGGATAGAAGGAAGGAAGGCTTTGACTTTGGAATGAAAGGACCTAAAATGGATTTGGAGGATGAAGGGATACCTTGATCTTGACTTGGAATAGGATAATTTGTGTTTTTTTTCTTGATTTTGAATTAGATCATTGGAGGAGTTGCAAGGGATATCATGCTCTTTCTTAGGAGATGGATGTTGAATGGGACTCTTCTCTTGAGATGAAAGGGGATCATCGTGGATGGAATACCAAAAGCTTAGGGGACCATCATGTAATACCCTAAAAATGGTCATCTAAACCATGGGCCCCTAATCTCGACAACATCACCAAGGTCCTAAACAAAGGCAATTAAATCAACCTTGAGCACATTATTAATTCTTTAATCATCAAATATCACATGGCAAATCAATTACTCAATATTAATTAAATCATTCCCAAGAATATCATTTTGATCAATTATCTTATTTTAATTTATTAAATATCCTTGCATATTTAATTAATTAATAAATTTGCCATTTAATCATGCAAAAGGAATTAATTTATTACAAAAGAGGAATTAATTACAAAGCAAGAGTTGAATTGAAAATAAACAAAAAAAGAATTGAATTGAGAGAGAAATCAAACTTGAGCTATTATTTCTTTTTCTAAATTTAGAACTTGAAATCAGAAAAGCAATTTAATTGAATTATTGATTATTCTCTAAAATTGGAACTCGAAGCTTTTCAGAAAAAGAAGTTCAGTTGCATTGAAAAGACTCTTTTCTTGAATAAATCAAATATATTCATGGAATTATCTATTTTATCACAAATGCATGGAATTATCTATTTTTATCACAAATGCATGGAATTATCTATTTTTATCACAAGTGCATGGAATTAATTTAATATTATTTCCAAATGCAACTTGAACTTCTTATTTGAATGCATTTCAATTAAACTATAATTGAAATCTATCTCAAGGTTAACTAAATCTGATTTCTCAATTATTCTCAGTTAATCCTAAATTGAGCTTTTTTTGTAATTCTCTATAAATTCAGTCTTCAGCTCTCATTTCAATTCACCCCAGAGATTTTTGAGAACACGCTTGGAGATTATTATCACACTAATTTCACTCTGGAGTCATTGAAGATGATTGTGCTTTTTAGATTATTTGCATCCATTATTATTTGAATCCATGTTGCTTGAATTGATTATTGCTTGAATTATTCATCCATTTTTGCATCCATATAGTTAAATATCATATAGATTAAATCCTTCGTCTTGGTGTAGTCTAGTCACTGGTATTGCTTATAAAAATCAGAGAGCAATCTTATACTTGCATCTTTTAGAAGGTAATTAGTCACTTTGTTATGGTTTATTACTTATTGATTATTGATTACTAACCATACATATAATGACTTAATTGAAGTGTTGTGCTTGCAACTACTGACCACTTTTTCACACACACATCTCTGGTGCCCACCGTGGGGCAGAAGACTACATTTTTCGGCCTCCAAGACTAACAACTTATTTTTTTGTTATTTTTCAGATTTCAGATTTTTCAGATTTTCGTCCGTACATCTCATACGGCATTCCCACGGATGGAAACGACAAACTGCAGGTATCGTACGAACTGGAATCCTATCTCGTACGAGCTGGAATCTTATATCATACGAGTTTTTATATTGTCGTACGACTCTATATTTTCTGGTAAAAAAAATTTTAAAATAAAAAAATGGCAAATTTCATGATTTTTATTGATTATTCTGATGACTGGCCCTGACTATTTATCTGTTTATCTCAAAAAAAAATTCACAGCCTAATCAGTTTTTGCAGAACACTTGTCAAAGAATATGCTTGTCGCACAAAGACAATATGACTACTGATTTGTTGTCTTTGCAGGTTGCCTGAGGAGAATCGACTAAACATCGTGTCTACTTTAAATTCATTTTTAGGCACCTAACTTGCTATCTGGTTAAAGAACAAATCTGTCTTTCATGTTTTTAGAAGATTCTGAGAGGTAGGAGAGTATGCTCTTGTCTTTTTCTAGACAATCAGAAATCCAAACCCTTGAGGCTTTTTCTTTGTTTGAGATTTGTACATCTTTAGCAGGCCTGCCCTCCCCAGGGGTTGAAAAACTCTTAAAGCTGTTATGATCGATGTGAGGGGAACAACCTAAGTGGGAATGACTAAACACCAAGTACTCCAACCCACTATAAAATAAACGTGATTTGATGAAAATCAAGTCAACGACAGTGCTCGGGAATAGCTCTCCTCCGTACTTTCGGGTATATTAAACCTTGGTTTTCAAGACTGGGAGACCTCTTAATTGAGTTTATACCTCGATGCATTGAACGGATCCCTTACTAGTTCCAATTGAAAATTAGAAGCTACCTAGTTCATCTCTGAAAGGGGGATAATCTTTGTGCAAGAGAGATAGTAACTCTCCCAAGATACTTGTCATTTCGTGCCCCCGTTAGCGTTTGGAGTCAGATAATACAGCATTGAGAACCCATTGCATGAGACTCGGTGGATGTATTCTGATTAGCTATTGGGTGTGTACTTGAGTCTACAAGAAAAGGTTTTCTTTCCTCACCAAATTCCTTAGGGTTTGCACGCTGTGATTGGAGTCACTATTTATACTACTTGTTTTCTATTTTTTCATCCCTGAAACAAAAAGTGAAATACCAAAATTGGAGAAGACAAGAAAAAATCAGTGATTAGAAACTTTGTCTGTGACAGAACTAGTCCATCCTAAGTTGAAACTCTGTCCGTGTCAGAACTAGTCCATCCTAAGTTGAAACTCTGTCTGTGTCAAAACTAGTCCATCCTAAGTTGAAACTCTATCTGTGTCAGAACTAGTCCATCCTAAGTTGAAACTTTGTCCATGTCAAAACTAGTCCATCCTAAGTCGAAACTTTGTCCGTGTTAGAAACTTGTCCATCCTAAGTCAAAATTTTGTCCAAAACTAATATATCCTGGTAAAAAATCAGTCCATCTCAGAATTGGTCATACTTAGTTGTCATACTCAACAATAAAAAAAACTCAGAATTTTAGTCTCTGCCCACTGGACAGTCGTACGAAATTGATTATTCATCATCCTACACCACATTCTATGTCGTATGAGTCTTCTGATTTGTCGTCTAGTGCTAGATCCTGTATCGTATGAGTCGTTTTCATTTGTCGTCTGGCTCTGTATCCTGTTTTGTACGAAACAGAACTGCACTAAGTCCATTGTCATCCTGCTTATACCCATCTATCATACAGTACGAGGCAACAACTCGTACAAAACATAACTTTTGTCATCCTGCAGCTGCTAAATTGTCATCCGGCTCAGAAAACCCTATCGTACGAATCTCTGGTTTTGTCAGAACAGAACAGTCAAACTTGCCTAAAAATAGTCTACAGCGAACATAATACTGGTTATCATTTTCCCGAGCATAAACAGATCAAGACAGTGTACCTCTGTGATTTGTGTTACATGATTTGGTCAATCATCTTTCAACTAGTTCAATCAAGTACCTATCAAATTTAAGTCACTTAGATAACATCTTACACAAGATAGATCGTTCCTAAAACCAAACCGAATCTTACACTACTCTTAGAATCAACTTAAATAGATGTCTTATAGAGGATAGATCTTTCCTAAAACCAGACTAAATCTCAATTGTTTCTCTCAAACAATACTTTAACAGAACAACTAGCTTTGAAATTGATCTTGACCTCTGCATCACAAACAACTTTAGGTCACACTAATCCATAAAAAATACCTACACAAACAAGGAGTTCTCGTAAGAAAGAGACAAAGGCAAAGAACAACCCTTCAAATATCAAGATAATCCATTCTACATGAAGGATCCACTCATTGACGTACCATTATCATCAGGCAAACCAATTTTTGATGAGCCTAAATCTCCCACTGTGTATGAGATGGAACACAATGATGGAAACAAGGACGATAATAACATTCCCAGAAATGATAATGATTCCTCATCATCAAGTGAGACTGACGAAGACACTAAACCTCTAGAAAAAGAAATTCTTGACTATCAAAAGGACAAAGACTTTAGAAAAATGATGAAAGCTATCATGACCCGAGAGAAGGAAGACTATTTCTTAGAACTAGCAAAACAAGGTGCCAAACTTCCTATTGGATATGATGTTCAGACACTCGTTACAAAAAAACAAGACTCACCTATACTCATGGTACACAAACAATTACTAGCCTTACGAACTGAGATCACAGAACTAAAGAATAAAGATAAGTCCCCAAAACAATATTCTCTGGAAATAATATGTCCCTTTCCATTCAACAAGAATCTATACATGCCTCCATTTCCTTCACGAGTGGAGATCCCAAAATTTGACAAATATGATGGTACCTCAGATCCTCAAGATCATGCTAGAGAGTTTTGTGCCGCTTGTATGGAGTTCATGCACGATCAAACGTACCTCATGCACCTTTTCTCGAGGAGTTTAGGGGGTCAAGCAATGGAATGTTTCTCAAGTCTACCCAAGGGAATAAAAACATTCGAATAACTAATCCAACAATTTTTACAACAATACTCATACAACATTCGACATCCTATGACTATGATCGATCTTTGCAACACTAAATAGAAAACAAGGGAACCTCTTCTTACTTTCCTCCAACGCTGGAGAAAGATGTTCTCTAGTTATCCACGACCTATCCCAGACTTTGAGAAAATGGATATATTTATCAATAACTTGGTCCCCGAACTGAAATATTGAATACAAATGCAAGTACACCCATCATTTAACAAAATGGTAGATAATGCCATTCGAATGGAAGATGTGCTCATAAAGAAGGGGGATATCACACCTTGGAAAGAAACATGACCAGGAACTAGATCTAAAGAGAGGAATAAGTATTGGAAATTTGGCAAAGACAACAACAAGAATGTTGTTAATGATGGAGTAGTAGACACTGTTCAAGCTAACTCAAAGCCCACGATATTCAACTTGGCTAGTGGTACTCAAGCACTTAAAGCTACTGAGGCTGCAACAGAAAATCCACCAAAGAAAACAAAAGAATGGTTCAAAGAAAAGCCTTGGCTTTCCAAACCTAAGCGTGATTTTACTCCTCTTGAAGAATCATATGAATCCGCTTTCAAAACTCTTTTGGCAAACAAATTGATAACTCTACCAAATAACTCTAGACCATATGATCCAGAAGTCAAACCAAGATGGTGGAGAGAAAATGAATATTGTGGCTTCCATCGAAATAAAGGTCATAACATAAACAATTGCATGTAGCTAAAACATGAGATTCAAGATCTCATAGACGCTGGTAAAGTTGTTGTTGGGAATCACCCGACCAATGCTGATCATAAAACATTTAAGGACCCTTTGCTTGTTTATGAACAAGGTGATTCTTCACAGACCAAAGGAGGTGCCAAGATAAATTATACTTATACCAGTCAGGACAACGTTATCAACATGATTGAGCCTTCCCACTCAGAATATTGCAATGTGATTATAGTCCAAGATAAACCAAATGAATCACGATATGCAAGAGCTTTGACCCGTTCTCAATAGAAAGTCACCCTCCAAGGAGCTAGTTCTTCCACCCGGCTCAAGCTACATTAAACCCACCAGTCTTGCCAAACAAACAAAAAGAATCAACCTTGGACAAATTTAAAAGGTTAACTTCATCATCATCTTCTAGATATAGTGTCGTTGAATAGTTGAAAAGGACAAATGCTCAAATATCAATCTTTGAATTGCTAAAACTCTCATCTACTCACAAAGAGATCCTAGACAAAGCATTTCTCACCACTAACATTCCAAAAGATTTAGACATTGATCAGTTTCAGTCTATGGTGGGTCATCCGACTTCACCTCACTATCTGACCTTCTCCAAAGAAGATGACAGCTCACTAAATCATCCACATAACCAGCCATTGCATATTGAAGCCATGATTCATAAACACAGAGTCAAACGTGTTTTGAAAGATGGAGGCACGAGGTTGAATATTTGTACTTACAGTCTGCTTACACAACTAGGATTCTCTAAAAATGTCATTGATCTCGGCAACAAAATAACAATAAAAGCCTATGATGAAGAAGAAAGGACCTCCAAAGGTTTGGTATCATTACCAATCAGAGTGGGACCGGTAGAGAGAGATGTCCTTTTCAGGTACTTGATATCCCATTGTCATACAATATTTCACTGGGCAGGCCATGGATTCATGAAATGAAGGCAATACCATCAACATACCATCAATGCTTAAAGTTTCCTTATAACAGAGTTGAAGTCAGTATTCCTGCTGATATAAATGTCATTTGTAATGCATTGACAAAAGGTGCAGATACTTTTGTGCCTCATAATAGGGCAGCCTCTCCAAATGTAGATCCATAAGCGTTGATGAAAGACTTAGAAAAGAGATTGAAGATTACAAATACCGACATGGATGGCTATAAGATAGAACCGATACTTTCATTAGTTTCTCTCCCTCCACAACCAAAATAGTTGGGCAAGCCATCAGAGGCTATGAGAACACAAACTTTAGCTCTAAATACCATGTATGATGGTCTCTTTGTACAGTCTCCTACCTCCGTGGCAAATGAAATAGAAGAGGATGATGTTCTTAACTGGCTCTTTAAGGAAGATAGTCAAAATAGGGAGGTACGACATTATGAGATTTCCTCAAACCAATATGGTCCTGGCTACAAGATGATTCAACGCATGGGGTATTCAGGTACTGGTCATCTGGGCAAACAAAAGGAAGGTATTACTGAACCAATTCAGCTACAAACCAAATCCACAAATGATAAGGCTGGACTGGGATACAATCCGAAAAAGATATTAGACCAAAAACATGTTTCTAAATCTAAGTGGCAGAAAAGGATATCGCCTTCAACATTACATGAAGTAGATACTCAACAAACAAAAGCAGAGTGTAGAGAAGAGAAAGAGGAATCAACAGTCAAAAAAGAAGGAATAGTCAGTGCTCAAACTTTGATGGTATCAGCTACAATAATACAGGAAGTTAAGGTCCCTGAGGATATAAGAGATGAAGTAGTAAGAATCAGAGAATTATTTGCACCACTAAAAGTTCTAGTCACATATATTGGCAGGCAACAAGTAGACGATTCAGAGACTGACTCAAACAAGTATGAATGGGGTCCTGACCACCTCTCAGACACATCCACTACAGAAACTTTAGAAGAGTCTAGTGGTTTCATAGATGATACTCAAGAGCTGATGTGCATAAAACTAGAGAAAGAAATACAAGAAATTAGACAAAGGAGACAAGCAAATTATGAACAAGGATTGAAAGAAGGAAGGATACCAGAAAGCTTCTCATCTATGTACCCCTATGCTAAAATAGAACAAATCAGGTATAGCACTACACAAGAAGAGTTGGAAGCTATAGAACAAGAACCAATTATTAGTCCAGAAGAAGCTGAATGGAGTAGACGACAACAAATCACAGAAACATCAAGATCATGTCAACAGATGTGTCAGAAACAAATGACAAATGAACCACAACATGAAGGAACTTGCAACATTAAAGATGTTGGTGTTGATACCATACATACACTTATTAAATCACTTGAAGAAGATTCAGAAACTTCACCTGATGACTTTGATGACAGTCTTATTCAAGACAATATCTACTCAGCCTCAAATTCTGAATCATTTGATACAAACAATGAAAATCTATCTGTTGATCTTATTGTTGTCAAACCGCGATATGACATCCAATCTGGTGTAGTGAACGATGTTACAAGTATGTCTATTGGATTAGATCAATTAAATATTAATGTGAACTTTAATAATCATGTTCTGACTCTTACTGGTCTTGAGACGCTTATGCAAGGTATCCTTCTAGAACTTGACTTTTCGATTCATCATTGTGATGACAATACCATGAACGCTCTTGAACCTATCCAAGATTTATCCTTAGTACATCCTGAATTGATTGACCGTACTTTACAAAACCAGCCCATGAATATACCTACTTTTGCCAATGACTATACATCAGCCTATTATCTCAATGTAGTCGAACCCATGTACTCTTCCACCAGCGAATAGAGTGAAAACATGACTGAAGCAGATATCAAGAATCTTAGTCGCAAAAACAAGAAAAATAAAAATAAAAGATCTGATGGCGAAAACCACATTGTGGTGGTGTCAGAATCTAAAAAAGAGAAAATAAAGGAGGTACCTAAAGGTGAAAACCTCTCTGAGGCGCCTGAAGGTGAGATACTTGATATACTGCCAAGTCATTTCTAGGAAAGGTCCTCCATATTGATCGAGCCAACTCAGCTAGTGAACATTGGGAGTCAAGAGACACCACACATCATTCATGTAGCTCGATCACTATTAGTAGAAGAATTGAAGGAGTTCACTCATGTATTCTCAGAAAAGAAAATAAACTTTGCATGGACATATTCTGATATGCCGGGCTTGGATCCTGATCTCATTATGCACCATCTTTCAATTACACCAAAAGTAAAACTAGTTAAGCAAAAACTCTATAAGATGCACCCACATGTGGCACTGCTGGTCAAGGTTGAGCTAGAAAAACTACTAAAAGTTGGATTCATTAGAGCTATAGATTATGCCGAATGGATTTCAAACATAGTACTTGTGTCAAAGGTAGACAAGTCTATCAAAGTTTGCACTGACTTCAGAGATCTTAACAAAGCTTGTCTGAAGGATGACTTTCCATTACCAAACATTGACATGATAGTCGACATGACTGTCGGATATGAGATGTACTCACTAATGGACGGATTCTCTGGCTAAAACCAAATCAAAATAGCTCATGGAGATCAAGAAAAGATAGCATTCACCTGTGCATGGGGAACCTTTTGCTGGAACGTCATGCCATTTGGGCTAAAGAACACAGGAGCAACCTATCAAAGAGCAGTTACTACCATTTTTCATGACATGATGCATAAGAATATGGAAGATTATGTTGATGACACCTTAGTGAAGACTATGAAGAGATCAACACATATTCAAGAGTTAGGTCCTATACTAGACAGAATGGAAAAGTTCAAACTCCGATTAAATCCAAAGAAGTGTGCATTCGGAGTGACATCTGGTAAACTAATTGGCTACATCATTTCAAAAAAGGGAATTGAGGTTGATCCTAAGAAGGTCCAAGCCATAATGGAAATGTTGCCTCTGAATAACATCAGTCAAATGAGAAGTCTATAGGGACGTCTCCAATCCATCAGATGGTTCATTTCCTAGCTAGAAGACAAAGCCCAACCTTTCACAAAGGTATTGAGAAAAGGAGTAATATACAACTAGGATCAGCAGTGTGAACAACATCTTCAGTAGATAAAAGAGTACCTATCAAATCCACTGATATTGATGCCACCGATTCAAGGTAAACCACTAATCTTATATATATCAACAACTGATTCATCACTGGGGGCACTTCTGGCGCAACATGATGACAATAAAAAGGAACGAGCCATTTATTACATCAGCAAGACATTGGTGTCTTATGAAATGAAATACACTATAATAGAAAAAGCATGCTTGGTGTTAGTCTTTGCATCACAAAAATTGAGACACTACATGCTAGCACATTCAGTCAAGCTGGTGGCCAAAATTGATCCACTCAAGTATATTCTCAATGAGACAACACTTATAGAAAGATTGGCGAAATGGGTCATGATCCTTACAGAGTTTGACATTGAATATGTGGAACGCAAAGCCATAAAAAGACAAGTAGTTGCTGATCAAATTTCTGAAGCTCCGCTTGAAGACTCTCAACCACTACACATAGAGTTTCTAGATGAATCTATAATGCACCTTACTCAACAACTTGGAAAATGTTCTTTGATGGGTCCTTTACTCAAAATGGTTCAGGTGCTGGCATATTATTCATTACTCCTCAGAAGTATTCAATCCTAAAGTCTTATAAGATTCTATTCCCTTGCATAAATAACATTGCAGAATATGAAGCTTTGGTGAATGGGATAAAACTAGCTATTGAATGGAAGGTTGCAGAATTGTATATCTATGGAGATTCTCAGCTGGTGGTTAATCAAATCAATGATACATATCAGAATCGAGATGAGAAATTGATGCCTTACAAGAGGATGTTTGACGATCTCAAGAAGTACTTTGCTTTTGTATCATTCCAACAGATTCCTAGATCCACAAACAGAGCAACAGATGCTATGGCCACCTTGGCATCTATACTCGAGTTACAAGAGTCCAATTTTTGCTTTGATTTCCTGGTGGAAGAGTTAAATTACCCCGCCTATGATTCTCCTGAGACCCAAATAGTATGTTCTATTATTGGACATGACTCATCCCGATACAATCACATCTACTCTTATCTATGCGACCAAATTATCCCTAGAAATGTTACCCGCAATGAGAAAAGAAACCTAACTCGAAATGCTTCATGGTATGTTATCATAGCTAATGATTTATTTAGAAGAGGTTTGGATGGTACATTGCTTAGATGTCTAGAAACTGATGAATCTAAATGTGCATTATCGGAAGTTCGTGAAGGTATTTGTGGATCTCATTCGAATGGTCTTACTTTAGCTCGGAAACTACTACGGGCTAGCTACTACTGGCCAGACAAGGAAAAAGACGCCATCAAATTTGCTAAGACTTGTGAGAAATGTCAGCTTCATGGAAATCTCATACATGCCCCGACAAGGGACCTTATACCATTTATTACACACTAGCCTTTTCAACAATGGGCCTTTGATTTCATTGGTCAGATATATCCTACTTCATCCAACGGAATTCATCATAACTGCCACTAAGTATTTCACCAAGTGGGTAGAGGCAGTTTTGCTCATCAAAGGAACCGGTAAACAAGTTGCCTTGTTCATCCTAAACTATATCATCTGCAGGTATGGGATACCTTCGTCCATCGTGACTGATAATGGAGGACAGTTTAAGAATAAATATCTGGATGAGCTTTGTGAGAAATTCAAAATAAAACAACACTGGCCATCAGTATATTACTCTCAAGGTAATGGACACGCTGAGACATCTAACAAAAACCTACTTACTATCTTGCACAGAACAGTGAACAAATCTGTGAAGGATTGGCATCTGTAGCTCAATCTTGCACTATGGGCTTACAGAGCAAGTATCAGAACACCTACTGGGGCTACACCTTTCTCTTTGGTGTATGGGTCCGAAGCAGTATTACCTATTGAAGTAGAAATACCATCTTTAAGAGTTTCTTTGCAAGGTCTTATTACTAATGAAGATCATAGAAAATCTAGATTGCAAGAACTTGAATTGTTGGATGAGCATCGGCAAGTGGCGTTTGATCATCTCAAAGTATATCAGAAGAGAATGTCCATAGGATATAACAATAAAGTTAGACAAAGAGAATTTTAGGTTGGTGACCTAGTTTTGAGAGAAAATTCTAAAAATCAATAGTTTCGAGACAACAAAGGGAAGTTTGAACCCAACTAGCTGGGTCCCTACATTGTTACTGTAGTATTCGGCTCTAGTGTCTATCAACTCTCAAATTCGGAAGGAGAATAACTCTGTGAACCAATTAACACCATCCACTTGAAGAAATTCTTCGCTTAGCATTCTATGTGCCACCAACATGTACAGCTGGAAAAAGTCCTGAAAAAAAATCAAAAAAATCAGAAAAGTCATAAAATACAAAAAAAAACCAGAAAAAAATAAAAAATAAAGAGAGAAAATGCCCCAGTGAAAACCTGGTAAACAGGCACCTTGGTAAAAAAAAATGAATCTTTGCCAAGCAAGTGAAAACCTGGCAAACAAGCACCTCTTGTACTCAAGCGCTCCATCTATCAACGCAACGTTGTCATTTCTCATTTTCATGCATCTTTGCTTTCGCTTGTACATATTTTTCAGTCACTTTCATGACATCCTGGTTCGTTGGAACCCTCATGAATTGAAATTGATCAACGTCCTAGTCATAGGTTACTCGACAGAGAAATTCACATGTCCTAAGCAATGTCAACCAAGTCACCTTTCCATCAATGAAACTTGGTCATCCACTCTGAGTTAGTCACCTGTTTCCTAACTACCACAAAGTTTTATCACTGAGTAAACAAGCAAAACAACATAATGGAAATCACTAAACAGTTTGAGCTATGAATGAAAATTTTCTTTGTATGCTATCTTTTATATTGGTTTTCGATTATTATCTCTCTGAGTAACTCGAGGAAGTCTATCGTGACTATGAGGAGCAAGGATTGGGGGCATAATATTTTCTTTATTTTCTTCTTGTAGGAATGATTCCGATGATCTGGAAACATCTAAATTAGCTGGGTGTCTGTGATAAGAGCCTTCACATCAAGGTGAAATCGCCTCACATACCTCAACTCCACTTATTTGTATGCTACAGGGAGGTCCACATCAGTTCTTTGTCTATTTTGAGGGAATTTATTTATGATACAATTCGGGTCCCTGTGAAATCTGTCCAAGGATATGAACGAAAAAAGGGTCATTGCGGACAAGATAATACATATTGCACATTGAAAAAGAAAGGAACTCTAACCTACCTATTGTGTTCATTATGCTCGGTGATGAATCTTAAGCATTTTAAATCCAGTGACTAGGTTTAGGTTGCATTTTTCATATCATTCTACATATTTTTTGAATTTAGAGTGATTTCGGTGTGATAATAATGATCTCTTAAGTTTATGAGAGCTAAAAGCATAATCATTTCTTATGCTAAGTGGTCTATTTATCATCATTTCTTCAATAGAGTATTTGTTTTTTGAGATGTTTAGCTGCATACATAAACATTTTTAATATAGATTCATACATTTCATATTACTCATACTCATTCATTTAGTTGCATATGAAAAGAAACAAAAATAGACATTCATAATCATTTGCATTACATACATTCATATTGAAAAGAAATGCATACATATAGAATAAAGCATATAAAAGACATCTCATAAAAGAATTAACACAAGTACGATGAAGTCAAAGCAGATCTCATATATATATATATATATATATATATATATATATATATATATATATATATCATGTCAAGTCTAAGAGTACCAAATGATGTTGAATGACATATACAAACTCCCATCGGAGAAAGAATTGTATAGGCTACAAAAAAATGGGTGTGTCTACAAAAAATATCCGAGCTACAAAAAAACAATATCTAGCTCTGGGCCTCTCCCTCATCGCCTAGTGGAGGAGGAGGAGCCTGATGACCGAGATCCTGTCGAGGTGCACAAGCTCCCTCTAAACGTGTCATATACTGTGAATAAGGGATCACCTGCTGCGCTACTGGAACTGCCATGTTGTATGCTGCAACATAGTAGGTTGCCCTGCTGTTCTAATGCAAAACCTCCTGTTGGAGAGTGTCTTGCTCCGCTCTCATCGCCACAAGCTGATGATCGCGCTCTGCTCTCAGCTCAACCAGCTGCCGATCATGCTCTGCCCTCAGCTCCGTAAGCTGACGATCTCGCTCAGCCCTCACCTCTGCAAGCTACCGGTCTTGCTCCGCCAGTTGAGTCTGAGCCACTATCAACTGTGACTGCAGCTCTGCAAGACGTGCTCTCATTGATCGCCCTGCGTCCATCCCCTACTCTCTCATAGGCTCTCCATCCCCATCTCCACCTCCAGTACCACCCTGCTCCTCTCATCGCTGACGGACCTGTCTCGGAGTTGCTCGCTCCTCCTCAGCTCTGCCCAATCTCACTCCTACTCGCCCAAGGGATCCGCCCTCGCCCCTCTGTTGTCCACCCTCAGCTGGAACCTTGTTGCTACTAGTACCAAGATCACCACCTATCCGCCTCAGAGCCTCAGCTCTCTAACCTTGTCCTTGTCTCTGGCCCTGCCTCTGACCCTGTCACTGTCCCTGTCCTAGTGCGAGAGCATCATCCTCAATATCCTCTATGTGAGGCGCCTGCTCACCCGGATCTGTAAACCTAGGAAAAGGATGCTGCTGGAACCAATCTCTGTACTGGGGCAATACCCCCGCATCCGCAACATCATCCATATAATCCCACCTAAGGCGTTGTAGACTAGTTAGCTCCTGCATAGCTAAAGCATAGGACAACCGTGGAGACCATCCCTGTCTCTCCTCATCCGCATAACACGCATAAGTTGTATACTCCTGCGAGATCCCCTGAGGCCTACCATACTGCCTCATCACTCGAGAAACGACGAACCGCTCAACAATAGTCTGCAATCTCCCAATAAGTGGACGCGTAACAAAAAGGTCTCTGCGAACCAACTGCCAGTCATCCCATGGCTCCAAACCTCTATAAGGTCTCCACGCCACAGCTATCAAATCATCTAACTATCACCGCCAAAAATTTGTCTTGCCCTGATGGGGCTACGTAACATAACCGACATACCTATATATAATCGACTGCCCAAGCTCTCTACTATCATCTACTATCAGCTGACAAACAGGAAGATGCTCCCAAGCCCAAACCTGTAAAATATATACACCTACGGCCATGCTCCTGCCATCTCTATATACAATCCCATGCATCTCATGATACATGTGATCCAATAAGAAAGAACCCTAGCCTAGTCTCTAAGGGGTCTCCATCAATCTCATCAGCATCCTGCCCCAACCACACTAGAAATCCTGCTGACCTCTATCTGGCATCAGAAAATAGCCGATAAATCCTGCTAGAACACACACCAAAGGAAACTCCTTGTTGTATCTGCTCATCAATATGTCCCAACTAATGGAATGGGTCAAAATGTCAGGATCTGTGAAGACATGCCTCACTACCTGTAATCCTGGGAGGTGTCCTGAATCATAATCCACCTTATCCCCAGCAAAAGGGATATGGAGGATCCTATATACATCCTTGGGAGTGATAGTCAACTCCCCCATTGGCAGATGAAACGTGTTATGCTCTGAATGGAAATGCTCTACCAATGTCGTGAGCATTCCATGATTCACACGGATATCTGGTAAACCAAGAAGATGAGTCAAACCACATAAATCAATTGGAGCTTGCTCAACCTCAGATAAATGTCGTACTAATGCCATAGTGAGAGGATATACGCATCTAAAGAGCACAGGAGGTAATCAAACCTGCAAAAACCCAACAACGAAGCATCAGAAAACATTCCAAATAAGCCTACAAGAGAAGTAAAACGTCACACAAATCCAACTAAGTCAACTGCAAAATCAAATTTTCAAGTTTAGACCTTCAAAAATGCTCACTATCTCCCGAACGACAAAACATAGAGGGATAGCATCTCGTACGAGTCAGGAATAGCTGTCGTACGATAAAACGTTCCCAAACGACAAACTATAAGACCCCGCACGACAAAATGGTCTTTTTACAGACCTGTTGTACGATATGAGGGTAAGGTCCGAACGACAATTCTAATGGCTTTAAATGACAAAAGAAAATTTAACAGTTACTTGTACGAGACAAAATCCTGTCTTGCACGATAAAATGTGAAACCCGACCCCAAACATGCAAAAAACTTGAAAAATGAGCAAAAAAATTCAAAATTGAAAACATAAAGAGGCTTAAGATCGATCACTTACCGCTGGCTCATAGTTTCAGGATCGATTATGACGTCTTTGGTACTCAAATCGATGCTGATGAGTAGGGACCACCATTTTCTTCGCAGAAGGCTTTTTGAATTTTCAAACTTGGAGGGTTAAAATGAATTGAAAATGACACTTTTGTCCCATATATAGCCATAACCCTAATTTTCAACTTGCTCCGATAGACATGAAAATTGTACCCTTAGCTAATTTGACCATTCTGATTCCATTTTTGGGATCGAAATCGAAATTCGAGATCATTTTGCTAGTCAATTTCACAATTTGGACCACTTAGTGCTTTTTCATCAAATGCTCATTTTTTTTTCAAATTGCGCTCAATTTCAACGCTGGCTATTAATTTCAATTCTACACATCAATTTTACGATCAACTCTGCGCTTAATTTCATCAATCAATGCCAATTTTTTCAAATATTCCTCATAATCAATTTGTGCTCAAATAACTTATTTTCGCCACACCATTGCCTATAATCAAGAACCCTCGCTATTTTTCGATTTCGCTCCCGAGGGGGCATACTCACAACCTTATGACCTCACATCTCAGATGTCAAGAAAATTTTCAAATCTTCATCAAAATTCGAGCAAAATCTTCTAAAGAAAATCAATCAATTCTTATTGCTAAAGGGGCATCTCACCTTCATTGCTTCACATCAAGTTGAGATCTCTTGATTATCTGAATCGAATCAATCGCTAGGGGCATATCAGTTTCATCACTTCAAATCAAGCTGATATTTGTCTTTCATCTGAATCAATCTCTTAGTGTTAATCAGTTTCATCGCTTTACATCAAGCTGATTATTCATTTAAACTCAATCAAAAGTTTAAAGAGTATCTTTGATCACACACAATCTAAGCAGGTGTTCAGTGTTTGTTTCTTGATCAAGCTAGACAGTTTATCTTCATCGTGTCTTGATCAATCAAGTTCAAGATCGATTTTTATCATCACTCGCTAAGTCTAGATCAATCAAGTTCTAGATCAATAAGATCCGCTTCTTGATCAATCAAGTTCAAGTTTGATATCTTTGTTTTCTATCGTTCCTAAGTTCAATCAAGTTCGGGATCGGTATCGCTTTAATCAGACTTCATTCAGCTTTATCGCTTCGAATCAAGCTAAACACCTTGCTCTTCATCTAGTTCGTGATCAATCAAGTTCAAAACTGGCATCTCCTACACATCAACTATTCTTTGAACCAACACGTTGCTCGCACATTAATTCAAAGAGGGGCAAATGTAATAACCTAAAAATGGTCATTTAAACCATGGGCTCCTAATCTCGACAACATCACCAAGGTCCTAAACAAAGGCAATTAAATCAACCTTGAGCACATTATTAATTCTTTAATCATCAAATATCACATGACAAATCAATTACTCAATATTAATTAAATATTTATTTAATTAATTGAATCATTTCCAAGAATATCATTTTGATCAATTATCCTATTTTAATTTATTAAATATACTTGCATATTTAATTAATTAATAAATTTGCCATTTAATCATGCAAAAGGAATTAATTTATTACAAAAGAGGAATTAATTACAAAGCAAGAGTTGAATTGAAAATAAACAAAAAAAGAATTGAATTGAGAGAGAAATCAAACTTGAGATATTATTTCTTTTTCTAAATTTAGAACTTGATATCAGAAAAGCAATTTATTTGAATTATTGATTATTCTCTAAAATTGGAACTCGAAGCTTTTCAGAAAAAGAAGTTCAGTTGCATTGAAAAGACTCTTTTCTTGAATAAATCAAATATATTCATGGAATTATCTATTTTTATCACAAATGCATGGAATTATCTATTTTTATCACAAGTGCATGGAATTAATTTAATATTATTTCCAAATGCAACTTGAACTTCTTATTTGAATGCATTTCAATTAAACTATAATTGGAATCTATCTCAAGGTTAACTAAACCTGATTTCTCAATTATTTTCAATTAATCCTAAATGGAGCTTTTTTTGTAATTCTCTACAATTCAGTCTTCAGCTCTCATTTCAATTCACCCCAGAGATTTTTGAGAACACGCTTGGAGATTATTATCACGCCAATTTTGCTCTGGAGTCATTGAATATGATTGTGCTTTTTAGATTATTTGCATCCATTATTATTTGAATCCATATTGCTTGAATTGATTATTGCTTGAATTATTCATCCATTTTTGCATCCATATAGTTAAATATCATATAGATTAAATCCTTCGTCTTGGTGCAGTCTAGTCACTGGTATTGCTTATAAAACTCTGAGAGCAATCTTATACTCACATCTTTTAGAAGGAAATTAGTCGCTTTGTTATGGTTTATTACTTATTGATTATTGATTACTAACCATACATATAATGACTTAATTGAAGTGGTGTGCTTGCAGCTATAGACCACTTTTTCACACACACACATCATAATATTCTTGACAGGTGGGATCTTGATAAAAAAATGGGATTAGATTGGATAGTCATGATATCTTGATCTTGATTTATGCTAGGACTCATTTCCTTTAACTAATCTTATTATTTTCAAGCGACGAGGTATGGTCATATGAGTGATCAAAGTTGATGTTTTTGATAGGTTGACTTGATAACAAATACTTTGTTTGATTGATCCAAGTTGACTAAGTCGAATAGGAGGTTTGATATTCCCCTATTTATATGACTAAGTACGTCAAATGATATGATAAAGTTCCTTGATTGAAGGATGATGTATCCTGATAGTGGAAACTAGACCGATTTGACTAACTTGGATACCTAGCTAGGTATTTGATGTGAATATGGGTTGAATTGTGAAACTTATAATCACTATTGATATCCCTCCAATTTGTTTGAAAGAAACCTAATCTAAGATAGTGGAAGTTGGAAGACCTCCTAAAAGGGTATCTGAATCAACTGTTGGATTTTGTAAACTTGCTTCGGATAAGCCTCTATTTCAAATGCGCCACAGGATTGTTTAAATGTGCCAGGGGATGTTTCATATGCGCCACATGATTGTTCAAATGTGCCACTGTTTTTGTTGTATGCACTATTGAATAGTTTAAATGTGCTACAGGTTTGTTCAAATGCGCTATTCTATGTTTCTCCTGATTCAAACTAAGTTTTGAACTGATTTTGATGTTTTGCAAGATTTTTTATGAATTCTGAAAAAAATACACAGCAAGCATGAAGACAATGGTTATTTTTATTCTAAACATTGAGTGTATGTTTGTTTGAGGATGTGTTCAAATCCCCAATGTTTTCACTGGTTTAGACACAAAAAAAACACACCAAGTAGACTCTTTAATCAAGGGTCATCAATAATACCATAGCCCACATCTGGATACTCCTTCAACTCAAACAGTCATGTCACCTCCTAGAGGGCACCCATTTTTTGCCTTTGTCCGAAAGTTAATTCAAAGTGGATTGCTCCTCAATTGAATCATTATCCTGGGAGATGTATGGTGAGTGTCTTGGGGGTGGATTCTTCCCCACCCTTGCACTATGATATTATCAATGTCTGGATATTGACTTGGCGAGGCTTCTATATTTAAAGTTCGTAATTAGGCTTTTGTTCGGTCTTCAGTGATAAACTCCCTTAAGAGGCTTCCCAACCTTTAAAACAAAGGCTTTACATATCTCAAGGATACTAGGGAAAGGGTAATCATTGAGCAAAAACCATTGGAGGGGATTTTCATCATCCTCCACATTTGATTATAGTGGGTTGGAATACTTGGCGATAAAGTCATTCCCCACTTAGGTCGTTCCCCTCACATTGGCCTTATAGGCACCTCAGTAGGGCAGGCTTGCTAAAGGATGTATCTTAATGCTAAATTGAAAGAAAGCAAGTAATGGTGTGTTTGGCGTTTTTATCACACAATTAAGGGGCGAGCATATACCTAACACCTTCGATGCAAAGCAAACAATTGTTCTTTTTAGTCCTTTCAAAGCAATGATTTTCTAAGTCCTATTTGGAGATGTTGCTCCAAAAATCATGGTGTTCTTTTTACCTCACAAAGTAATTGATTTTCTAAGCTTAGGAAATGAAATCCTGGTCGACAAAATAAAGTTGTTTTGCAAGAAACGAAAATCACTTTGCAAGAACTTGAAAATAGCTTGTTCTTTTTAACTTGCAAGAAATAGGTGGATTGTTCTTTTTATCCTTTGCAAGAAAAATAAATTTGTCTTGTTTATTTGAAGTCCAAATAACAATGATCTTCCTCAACAAAATTAAAATTTGTTGTTTTTTTAAACTTTTTGCAACAGGAGGTGAAGTTCTTTTTACAACCCAAAGAAAAGTGGAGTTCTTTTTATGCACACAAAAGAGATATGAAGTTCTTTTAACTTGCTAAATAAAACATGAGTTCTTTTTAAGCTAACTTAGGAAAGTAAGCAAACAAAAACTTAACTAACTCCTTTTATCCTGCAAAAAACATTGTTAAAAACCTACAAGAAACTAGTTAGTAAAATCTCAATCCAAGGTGAACTAGACAAGCCTAATTTTCGGGACCTTGTTACAAATTTTTAACTCTGTTGCATATGCGCTACAATGGAGTATAAATGCACCATACATTTTTACAAACGTGACAGAACGGTTAGTATATGCACTACACATGATGTAAATGCACTAGAAGAATTTACACGTGCGCTAGAACAAACAGCAAATGCAGTAAAAGACAGGTTTTATGCACTAGAACAGGGGTTATATGTGCTAAAATACAGGTTATATGTGCCAAAAAAGGGATTAAATGCGCCAAACTGAGCAAATGTGTGTTCAAAAATCCTGTGTTTGAACCTATGGAGAAAAAGTTAGAAATGTCTAAAAATGGGGCTGAGCCCCACAGTAGGTGCCAAAAATGTATGCTCAGATTGAGTGATCACCTGCAAAACAAACAAGCACACATCAAGCATACCAATGAAACATAATGTTAGAGGATTCAAATGAGAATGACATATTAATCAACCAAAAACTCTAAAAGCGTCTCATTGTTCTCTATCTCAGAGGATCCTTCAAATCAAGGTGGCTCTCAGCTTGGAAGAGCACTTGATCTCTAAAATGACTACCTAAAGAACGAGGGATATATGATAAAAGATATAAATGCTATGAAACTGAGATCTTAGCATGATATGAATATGAAACTAGCTAATGATATGGTGCAAAATAACAAGATTAGTGTGATATTAAACTAGCATGAGAGTGATATGAAAATTAATCTAACATGACATGCTATCCTAACATGATGATACTATGATATTACTAAGATATGATAAAGAAACTAACATGCTATGAAAATGTTATTGCTATCTAAAATGTGTAAGCTTATGAGAGAGGCAAATGCAAATTCTTGATAACCTGGATGCATAAAAACTTGGATTTGATAAAATGGAGGAAATGGAGCTCTATTTATAGAAGAATGGTCAAATGAAGGGTTAAGATTGAGTAATCTTTAACAGGGGTCAGGATTGAAATTTATTCAATCCTTGTGAGGTTTTCAATCCAATCCTAGGTTGACAAATGTCACCATGAGGAGGCTTGAGAGGAGATGTAAGAGGCATTAAATGCCTGAGAAGACATGGTGGTTACCTTAGGAGGTAAGGTTATGGTTGAGTTACTGGATAACCAGTGGATAAAACTTTTACCCAAAGGGTAAACTCTTGTGCAAGGGTTAATAGGATAACTAGGGTCAAAGCAATGAGTGCTTGATGAGACCCCTAGGTTAGATGAGGGTTGAGTTAGAGAGAAAGTCTCTAATCATGTGGTAAGGTTGAGTTAGCCATTAATGGTTTGGGAGACTGTCAGGGTTAACTTGTTGGAGACACCAAGCCTTCAATGCATTTCAAAGACTTTGAGGCTTTTGTGAGAAGTGACCTTTCTTAGGGAATGTGCAAATGATTAGGGAATGGTTTAGGCTAATTAGAGTGGTTTAGAAGAATCTAGAAGGCTCTAGAAGAGGTTTAGTCATGAATTTAGGAGAATGCAAGTGGGAGATATTAAGATTTTAGTTAAAATAAAATGTTTTATTTCAACTAAAATAGATGCAACTTGCATTTGTAGGAAAGTGCGATTGAGGGGGGGGTGTTATAAATAAATTTGATTTATTATATGCAAGAAATGAATTTAATTAAATGTAAATTCAATTAAATGTGGAAAGGGGATTTAATCAAATAAATAGGATTTTTTTAATTAATAGAAGAAAGGAGAATTAATCAAATGTTGAATTTGATTAATGGCTAGATAGAAGAAAAAGGACATTAATAAAACCTTAGTTTAATTAATAGGTGGATAAATTCATTTAATTAAGTGTGCAGATTTTAGGTGTCTACAATAGCTATAGGTAGATAAAAAGCTTTGGTGAACATTTGAGGTTTTTGACTTACATCAATTAGATATTGCATGATCTCTAAGTTAGTGTACACAATTTCTAGGTCATCTCCCCTATATATGAAAAACACCTACACTTGTACTATTTGCAAATGTTAAACTCATCGATGAAAATGTAGGTATGGGTTCTCTCATGTTCAATGAGCAGTGGTTTCAATATGTCATAGTGTGCACATAGCTCAAAAGAAGACAACAAAAAATGATCTAAACACCACATCATGAATTGAAATGTTTTTATTAACACCCATGAGACCAACTAGTCTATTGACCCAAGAATTGGAACTGAAACCGCTTGAACAAAACAAACATTTGACAACTCAACCAATTATTTCTTGATGTTTTCTATCTCTTTGCCAATTTTTCTTCTTCTTCTACTATGGATTTTGAGATCAAGTAACTTGTCATTTTTGCTATCTTCTTCTCTTAAAATAGGGTCACTAAGGATCTGGCTTTAGCTATCTTCTCTTCTTCTTGTACTAGTCCTCGTATGCCTTACACTCCATTATGTTGTGCTACTCTGTCTCCACTAATCCCGATGAATAGAAAGAACAAATCCTATTTGCTCACTACTCTTGTTTCACACCTCAGATCCTGTGAACCAATTCTTAGTTGAGTTATTAGCATTTTAGCTTTCTACCTTATATATGCTCCCAAATAGTACTTCTACTCATTGTTGTATGTGGGATTGAAATGTATAACATAATGTTCTCTTTTTTGCCCAAGTTGTTTCGTCCACGTGATATCTTTGACTTTCTCTCTTACATAACTTTTAATTTCCACACTTGTGTTTGGGAAATCCTACATGTTGATGCCCCATGAATCAGAAACTAGATGTGAGAACACAAAGGTAAAACCCACCTTAGGAACCATCTTTACAAGTTCAAACAATGTTTTGATGCCCTCCACAACATTTTATCCACTAAGTACTTGACTATTCATAAGTAGTATGCTCAAGTTCTAGCAACATGCTTGCAACCTCATAACTACACACCATTTCTATCAATAAATTAATGGTAAAGTCTTCTAAATTGCAAAATCCTCAATAAAATTAATCAACATCATGTTTAAGAAAGCCAATAACCATTTCAATATTAAGAAAACAAAAGATATGATTAACAATGTGTGGAAGATTTTAAACATTTTGGTTCTTGCATAATCATGCAATGTCATTTCATTGTTCACAAACCCATTTATAAGGGTGATGGATGTTTAAAAACATGATAAAACTTTACAGTGAAAATATGTTGATAATTTTATGCACCCAAATTAACAAATAGAAATTAGATGAAAATAGATAACAAAATAAATGCAAACCATAACTCAAGAATTACATGGAGAAACCCTCATGGGAAAAAAATCCACACCTACAAAGATCAAAGACTTGTATCAATCCTTCAATGAGTTACATCAATAAAACTTCTCTCTTTGGATCACTACAACACTTTATTGAGTCAACAACCTATGAACTAACATGTGGTATCAAAGCCAAGTTCACTTGGTTTGGGAAGGGGATGCCTTTCTTGGAGTGTTTGATTGGGGATTTTTTGCAACAATGGGAGTTGTTAGTAGATTTATGAAAAATCCTAGCAAAGAGCATTGGACTTATGTGATAAGGGTTTTCAAATATTTACGTGGGACTTCTAATAATTGCATTTGTTATCATGGATCTAATGGCATGAATAGGGTGATTGATTTGCAAGGCTTTGTTGATTCAAATTTTGTTGGTGATCTAGATTGTCGAAGGTCCACGAGTGGCTACGTCTTTACTTTGTTTGGAGGAGCAGGCAGTTGATTAAGCAAAAGACAACATACAGTTGCATTGTCCACTACACAAGCATTGTACATTGTTGTGACACATGCTTGTAAAAAGGTAGTGTGGTTAGAGAGATTATGTTTAGGTATTGGCTTTCAATGTAAACAAGTATGAATTAGATGTGATAGTCAAAGTACCATTTGTTTGGCTGAAAAACCTAATGTATCATGCATGCACAAAGCACATAGATGTTCAGTATCACTTTGTTCAAGAAATGGTTGAGGGTGGTAGAGTCGTGTTATAGAAAAAAGACACTTTAGAGAATGTTGTAGATTCTCTTACTAAACCAGTAAGCACAAAAAAAATTAGTTGGTGTAGAGAAGCCATGGGCCTTTTTTCTTTTGAAGCTTGATTTATTCAATTTCCATTAATGCTTTTGCAAGGTGTTCAACAAGTGGGAGAATGTTGAGAAAATGTCTCAACCTTGCTTTTACCACAATTGTATTTAATTATTATTTGGCAATTTATGATTATCTATTAATTGTCATGAAAGTTGCTAAATTCAATTGTGACAACTTGTAAGGTGTTTTTTAGTTGTCAAAATAGAAAGAACATGAAGGGGAAGTTAAATGAAAGCTTACCTCATGTTCCCAGGAGGCTGCTTAACTATTATTGTTTAGGAATTGAAAATAAGCTGTGGGAAAATAAGGGGGGCTGGAAATAAGCAGCAACTGCATATTGCCAAAATGCCACGTGGCTCCACAAATTTGTTTCCCTCTTTTTTTTAAACATTTTATTTCTATTTTTTCTTGTGCACAAATTATTACTAATATTATTAATACCAATTTTAAGAGTTCTCTTAAAAATAAGCAAAAAAATAAATACTCATGGGGCCACCAGCTCTACAAATATGTCTTAAAAAAGTTGAGCAGCGGCTGCTAGCAAAAATAAGCTAAGCAGCCCCATGGGAACATGTTGTTAAAGAAGATAAAAAATATCTTTCAAAAGGCAGTTAAGATCACAAGTTGAAAGAAGAAGTTTTCTATTTTTTGTAATTTGTGCCTAAAAGAAACTATTTGTGATTCCTATATATTAAATAAGCTATGTTAATTCACAATTTGTTGAAGCAATAAAGTGTTGCAGTGATTCAAAAAGAGAAGTTGTATTGATATAACTTATTTGAAGGATTAATACAAGTCTTAAATCTTTTTGTATGTGAATTTTTTTCCATAAGAATTTCTCCATATAATTTTCAAGTTATGATTTATATTTATTTTGTTATCTATTTTCATCTAAGATTTATTACTATGACTGTATAAAATTATGGTTTTATCTTGTTTTTCAACAATGGATAATGACACCTTTCTCAGTCCTTTATTGGGAACACCCAATTTTTATTTCTTAAAACTAATTATACATAGAAAATTTTATTCATGGCAGAAGCGCTCCTTTTATACAAGAAAAGTTACACTTCCGAATGAGAATCCTGAAATGGTTTGTTGGAGGGTTATTTTTTCAGAGGTCTGTTTTCCTAGTCGCTCCGAAGTGTTGGATGAGTATGTCTTGAACGACAGGCACCAAGTTCTTGCAAGGTATTCCCTTGTGTATCATTTCACCCAAATGTGAATCTGCACCCACTCTGCCTCCAAGGAAAATATCTGCTCCTTCACAAGTCTTTTTGTTTTCATCCTTGGTCATGCAACCCATAAAACCAATATCTGCAACCTGCACTTGCCCGCATGTATTAGGACACCCCGTCCAATGCATTCTCACAGCTCTGGGAACATTCATGGTCCTGTCCAGTTCCTCTGTGATTTTCAAAGCTCTTGCTTTGGTTTCAATGATGGCTTGGCCACAGAATTGGTTGCCTGTGCAGGCCACCAACGTGCTCATGAGGAGGGGAGGAAAAGGAGAGAATGTTTTAAGCATGGGTTCTTGTAGAAGAGCCTGTATCTTATCTGTGGGCACATTTGGGATGATCAGATTTTGCTCCACTGTAAGACGGAGTTCCTGTGTACCATATTCTTCTGCGAGGCGAGCCAATTCTAGCATATCCTCTGCCTGAAGCCGGCCCACAGGTATGTGGAGACCAACAAAGTGTAGGCCTTCCTGGTTCTGTGGGTGCACACCAAGGTAGCTCCTTCGCTCCCATGATCTGTCCAACATGTCTTGTTCTGCTGCTCTTTCTAAAATTTCTCCTGGGATTCTCTTTACAACTTCTGCACGGAAAGCTTCTATTCCCTGCATTTTCATAGACACAAAATTTCAGAGGTCCTTGATCATTGTTTCAGAATCCTATAATGCCTAAGTAAATGAAGAGCATATATTATACAACCCTCTTGTAATGCATGCCTAAATATCAATGTTCTAGTTCCTTAGCTTTTTCACATGAACTCCCCAAGCAGAAATCGGTCATCAAATATAGATCTATCATTGCTTGGCTATATCTTAAAATATAGATTTCACATAGAATGGTTGTGACAAATTAATGGAAGATCGTATGAACTCTCGAAACAGAAAACAATCTGTCAAATACAGGTCATCACTAGCATATATCTTGAAATATGATTGTCAGATAAAGAGGAAATCAATTAGCTGCATCTTAAGATATGGGTTTCAGATACATGATGTCTAACAGAACAGAGAACATCAAAGATGTATCCATAAAAGATGCAGGGCACTGGAAATTTTGCGATGCTATCACTGCATCAAATTTTCAAGGTTAATATACTAGTAAATGTCCATTTCAAACTAGATCTGAAATACACCGAGGTATGCAAACAAGTCATGTTGTTATTCTTTGTATTTTTAGTTGTCACTTGATGGAATTGTGGGTACGAAAAAATAGGAATTGATTCACTCATATGTTAACCAGGATGCATTATCATTGTAGGTTCACTCATGTTTGGTTGGATTGCATTTCAATCCATTTATCAACACAACATTTAAGAGAGTACCTCCACCCGAGCTGTAGGATTTGTCTCTTCAAGTAAACTATCTGATTGGGGGTAATTCCATATGATAGTGAGGATAGACAGACTTAATAAGGAGAAACAACTATTAAGTATCTCTGAAGCAGTGTTAAAAAGGGAAAAGTCTTTTCAGACACATCAATCTCAAAAGAGGCAGAGGATGGTAACTGTGCAGAGTTGAAACAATTAAGGAAGTAAAAACCTCAAAAAGACTTCATTCAAATTGAATGCAATGGATACAGGAGAAAGTCTAGTACACAATTACAGACATTAAAAAACACTGATAAACAAACAATGACATTCAGAGAAATGGCTATCAAACAGCTAACAAGGTTAGGAATCAATAATGTAATTTCAGAGCAATAGGTATCAGAGTGCAGTACCAATTCATCAATCAACCACATCATTCGAGTCTTCTGGCGGTTTCCCCTAGTACCCAAATCTCTATAGGCCTCCAAAATGGCTTTACATACTGAAACAATATCATCTGCAGCGACCCATGCATCAAGTGGAACTGCCTCTGAACAGCGCTTTGGACTAAAGAATCCCCCAACCAAGAGATTGAAACCAAATCTCCCATCTTTTATTGCAGGAATATATGCAAGGTCATTGATGTGGGGATGCTCAAAAAGGTCATGTGTACCCACAACACAAACATTCCATTTCCTAGGTCTGCAACAACAATTAGATGATTAGATTTGAACTCAACAATGCTGTATGAAGATTTTAACTTGGTTAACTTCAAAAGCAGGGCCCTCCAATGTCAGAAACAATTATCTATTTAAAGTTTTCAGAAACTATCTTTTTTTCAAAGAAAAAAAAAACTCATGTAGCATTAAGGAGGATATATTAATTACCACCATAAAAAGCTTCAGCACTTACAGATTGGTAACTGAAGGGTTTCCCTTCCCATTGTTGATGATGTAATCTGTTAAAACTTTAGCATATGGCCTGGTATCAATAATTTCATGAGGGTCAATTCCAGCTAAAGGGTTTCCCACAGGGTTTCTCACATTGTCCATTCCACTCTGTAAGCTGGATAGTCCAACCTCTTCTAGACCTTTTAATATCTCTGGAACATCTTTCAGAACCACTCCACGAATCTGCAAATTCTGTCTAGTGGTGATGTCTGCACATCCATCTTTTCCATATTTCTGAATCACACTTGCCAAGAATCTAGTTTGGGAACTAGTGGTCACTCCATTTGGCAGCTTTAGCCTCATCATAAATCTTCCATCTAAATGAAGTTTTAATTAGTCTAATGTCAAATATTAAACAGAAGCAGTTTATAACTATACGGAGACATAAACCTGTAAAGAAAGGAAGAGTTAGAAATCGGATAGCATTTGATTACATTGTTGCTTTCTACGGTGGAAGAGACCCAGCCATTTGAGGCGTACATCAACGTCATCCTTATCAACCTTTTTACTATCAATCTCTGGAAAAGACTTATTTGCAAGCTCTTCAATCCCATTCTCAATGAATAGCTTCATGGGTTCCCTCTCCAGTTTGATCTGCGCATATGCAAACACAAGTTCCACAAACGGTTTACTTATCAATCTTTTATTACAAGTTTCTTCATTTCCTGATCTGATTTTGCCACAACTGCAATTATCTTCTTACATATATTTTGAACACAATGACTTGAATCTAGTCTAAACTAACAAAGAAACCACATTCATTTGGATACCAAACGGTGCCTCGGAGAACAAATTTTAACAGAAGCATTTATCTCTACAAGAATGCATATTTTGCCTATGAAATAGTCGTTTATTCCCCTGTTTTGCCCCTTCTGAATTCTTGGTTTCCGTACAACAAGAGTTGTTCCCCAAATTGTTCTAAACCGTGTGCTTATCTTTTTTAATGAGAAAACTTGGTTTTTAACCTAGACCGAATTCAGAGAGATCAGAGAGACCACTTACTAAGGATCTCTTCCTACATTAACTATTGAGGCCACTCTGGAGGTCTCAGTCCCCAGTGCCCACACTTCACTGGGCACTTCACTTGTTAAACCCGTGGGCCAAAAGGCCAAAGGTAAAAGGCTTGCTAGCAGCGTGAGTTTAACTTTGATGTGTGTCTCACCATTCACCAACGAAGTGTTGATGTCTTTCTCGCCATCGAAGTGTTTCTGCCAAGACACTAAATGTCCAAAGACTGCTTATCTTTTTATACACAAGAATTTATGTGAATTAATTTATGTCCAAATTTACATATATAGAATTGTATAGACGCTATCAATTGCAGTTAAATTCACTAATTAAACATGCTTATACTGATTGAACAGGAATTAGAATCATGCCAGCTGCAATTGGAATCCAACATGATCAAGATCCTCTTTTTCATGATTGATTCTTGTACAATAACACTGTACTCTCTTATTCATCTAATGACCCCACACATTTTGCTAGAATGAAGACCTTAAGAATCGTATGATTCAAATTAACTAAAAATGATCTCATCTGATACAGAAGTGATGGAAAAAATACCTTCTCCTGTGGATTAATTCCACCTCTGAACTCCTCCTTGAGAACCCAATACCCATCCTTTTCCTCAACTCTAGGCTGCAGCCTTGACGAATTCACAACCCCCGCTTCCGAAGTCTTGACAGCAGGATTGGAAACAGCCCTTATGGGGCCTCCTCTTTTATCTTCACTTCCTTGAATTCTGTGTTCACCATGACTGCTACTGATGCAGCAAACCTCAACTGTTCTCTTCTTATTCAGCCTGCACATACCATTAATCTGTTTATACCCAAATGAATAACTGATACCATTGTCACAACGTAAGTTGCAGGCATTCATGTTCAGCAATCCCGCAGAAATAAATCCACTTGAATTCTTCACTATCTGAGGAATGCTTATACTAGGGCATATGCATAAGAATGGATCTGAGAAGAGCTTGGACCGTTAAAATGGGTTTCTGATGAGCTCTTTGAGATTCGGAGGGGTGCTCATAATTTTTTGAACGACGTTGCGAACGACCTTTGAAGGACTGGAAGGTCATTTTAGTAAACGGCCAAACTGGAGGATGAAAAGGGAGATTAAGTGATGCATTTTGTTCAACGTGTCACCTTACCAACAATTTAATGTCACGTGTGCACAATGGCCATATTGGCCTAAATTTGATGGTGGTATTTAAGAATGTTGTATAATTATGATATTGTTATTAGGATTTAATTATGATGTTAAATGAGTAGTGGCTCACAAAAACCTATCTTTCATGAGAATGAATGGTCCACTTAGTACTAATTGCATCTACGTGATGCTCAAGAGGTAAAAAATTGGGCCTTCCAAAAGGTCACCCATCCTAATGTTGTATAATATAATTAAAATATGTGAAGGGGAAGATTCTAAATTGTAATAAATATAAAAGAATTATAATTAAATATATATTTTAATTATTATATATATTGTTAAATAAGATAGATGTTAATTTTTTAAAAGTCAAGCATCAAATTTAAGTTCTATTTTTAGCAAACAATTTAACTGCTTTTTAGGATCTAAATTTAATGGTCATATGACACTATTAAAAAAAATTATTGTATGTTACAATCAAGATTTTAGAAAGGTGATCTTGTATCCCCTACTTTTTTTTGTAAATAGTGTACTTTATCTCTATTAATAGGAATGGCTATTATTCATTAAAAAAAAATTAGAAAGGTTGTACCATGTGCAAGAAGATTCTAAAGTGTCATAAATTCTATAGAATTATAGTTGAATATATATTCTAATTTATGATATATTTTAAACAAGAAGGTCTTTATTTTTGAATAGTCAAACATCAAAATTTAAGCCCCGCTTACTCCAAAATAATTAATATCACATGTGGGCAATGATTATTCAAGACATAAATTTGATAGTCATATGATCGTATTTAAGAATTTTTGTTGTATAATATAATAAAAAATTTAGGAAAGTTGTGTCATGCGAAAAGGAAGACTCTCTCTCTCTCTCTCTCTCTCTCTCTCTCTCTCTCTCTCTCTCTCTCTATATATATATATATATATATATATATATATATATATATAATACAGTTCTTGATTTTTAATAGAGCATCAAATTTAAGTTCATTTTTAATGTAATAAATCAACTATATGAATTTAGTGCATCTAATACAGTAAAATAATTAAATACATTCCTTACTTTAGTTTTATTTTTATCTCACAAGTTATTATACTTGAAAATTCTGATTTTATGTTTGAAAAGGTTATCATTCATAAATATTATGTGGAGTAGTACTAGGATGGGTGACCTCTCCAAAAGGCTCAATGCTTCACCGCTGTGAGCATCACCTAGATGCAATGAGTGCTAATATCATTCATTCTCATAAGAGATGGGTTCTTGTAAACCACTCCTCATGAAACATGGGTCAATGAGTGATGCAGGAGCATCCCCGATTCATAGCAACTTTGCATCAACCAAAAATATTTTGCTTTATGTTTGCAGTTTCAGTTTTCTTTTCCGTGTGTCCCGGTTTTGGCTCATCGGATCCTGTGGAGTTGGATTCTACTTGAAGACTTGATCATCTTTCTTGCTTCCAGACCGCATTGCATTTGGATCATTTTTCGGCAAGATATCGCTATCGGTTTCCTTGACAGTTTCCTATTACTGGTTGACAATTCTTGTTACCGGTTGCCTGGACCTATTTTGGTGATCTACCGGAACCCCTTTTGAAGCTTGCGGAGCCTTAGGCATTGATTCTGATGTTCCTTGGCGTGTGGCCAACCTTTTCCTGCGCTCTTCGTTTCATCCTTTGGATTTTTTGGAGGAATCTCTTGGCGGAGGTCGACCTTGTTGTTTTACACGTTAGGTCTTGTTCTTCGGGTTTTATCCCTTTTGGGCCAACTGGATCCTTTGGATCGATATATTTAATTGTAATTGCGCATTACAATGTAATCAATCAGAGAATCAAGTAACTAGACTGTGCATAGAAGATAGATCTCAAGATTCAAGGTCTCGGTTGTGACCTATTATGTATGTTCTACCAGGGCTATGAGTCGGTATGCTGTAACCCGATTGTTACTGGTTGGTTGTAATAAGTTTTCATGCAATAAAACAATCTGTTATGCATTGCCTCCATCATGTCTTTGTGTTTCCATTGTGTTTACTCTTGCTAACCAGTGTGGATTGATCTCTTTGAGGTCCCTCCTCACCAGTGACTGCTCCAAGTGGTATGAAAGCGAAGTTTCATTCTGGAGGTTGCGTGTCCTGAAATTTTGTTGTAGGGTGGCGGATTGCAAATCCGACTTGCAGCTACAGAGGACTAGCGTGAATGATGGCGTGAAGAGGAGCTAGGAATGGTGGAGTGCGTGGGAATGCAGACCATGTTGTGATGGAGATGTTGCAAGGTATAGCAGCCCGGTTGGAAGTCGTGGAGACAGCCCAGAGAAGAGGCTAACATATTGAAGATGTAAGTGAAGATGAAGGAGAAGAAGCCCCAATAGAACAAGCTAACCTACTCGTGGTTGATTCAGATGAGGAAAGCTTTGTGAGGGTTTTTAGTAGGGCGAATACTAAACCTCATTTTACCCCACCAGAATATGATGGGAAGTTAGATTCAGATGAATTGATGGATTGGATCTCGGAGATGGAGAAGTATTTTGATTTTGAAAACACTACAGAAGAGAGGAAGGTAAAATATGTTGTACCCAGTTGAAAGGTCATGCATCTCTTTGGTGGGAGCATTTGCAAGTTGATAGACAAAGAAGAGGTAAAGAGAAGATTAAGACATGGGATCATATGATTGTTAAGTTGAAATCGAAGTTTATGCCTGCTGATTATCAAGTGAATCTATTCCAGAAGTTGCGGAATTTGAGATAAAAGGAATCTAGTGTGAAGGAGTACACCGAAGAATTTTACAAGTTGAATATCAAACCCAGACATGTTGATGATGAAGTTGAACAAGTTGCAAGATATTTGAATGGATTGTGGATGTCTATACAAGATAAACTCAGTTTGATCAAATTTGAGAGTGTTGAAGAGGCTTACCAGTATGCCCTAAAGGCAGAAGAGAAGTTAAACAAAAGACATGAGCAGAGGCAGAGAGGCAGAGGTGGAAGGTTTACCAGAGGAAGATTTTAAGGAGCAAGAAGATATACCAGAGGAAGAGGAACCAGTACAGATCAGAGCAAGGACAAGGAAGTGAACAAAGAAGGTAATTCATACCGGAAGGATGATAGAAATTTCTACCGGAGGAGAGAACCAGATGGTTACCAGAATGGGAATTTTGGAAGACAAGATAAGAGGACATTTAGAGGAACCTGCTTTAAGTGTGGAGGAGAAGGACATCATGCATTTGAGTGTAAGAAGACATAAACTACTGGAAGAGCAGTAGTGGTGGAAGAAAACCCCACCGGATCAGACAATAAACCAGAAGATGGAGAACTGTTGGTGATGAGGAGAGCTTTGTGTCATACCGAAGGAGATGAAGAGCCCTTGCAGAGGAAGAATATGTTCAAGACCAGATGTAAAGTATTCAATAAGTGTTGTAAAGTTGTTATTGATAGTGGTAGTTCAGATAATCTTGTTTCAGAAGAAATGGTGAATAAGTTGAAATTGGAGAGATTGAAACACCCTAAAGCCTTATCAGATAGCATGGATTCATGATGAATATAAGTTGTTAGTGTCATGCCCAAACTTTTGGGCAAAAATGCAACAACATTTTTTTTTAACAACACTAAATTACTTGATGTTCTAAGTTCAAAAGATGAGATAACTTAATTAGTTTACACTAAAGGATAACTCACGTGTCATTGAGAATGGGTTCCTAAAGAGAGCGATAATTTATTTAATTTAACTAGGAAACTTAAGTCTTATCTCAATCTCCTAAACGGTTTAATAACAAATTAGATTTTAATTTACTTAACAATTACAATAATTACCATTACTTAAATTGAATCATTTAACCATTTAAAGTCGTCACAACTTTATTAATTAATTAATTTGCCCAAATAAATCCTCCAATAATATTAAGAGTTAATAATAATCTCTGGCAATATTTAAATAACTTCAAAATTCAATGAGTTAACATTAATACAATTATTTGTAATAATAATAATTAAATAGGCAGTTAATTGAAAATGCCTCCAACATCCTTAAATAACAACATTAAGTTGACTAAGAAGATTAAATGTTCCTATAGTTTAAATCAGCCCTTATAAATGAAAATACAACACCACAGGAGCCCAAATAATCTTTGCAAGCTGAAAAACCTGTTACAAGGAGAAGCAATGAAGCAAATCACAGAAGGAAATAATACACATGAAAAATATGCTCTAAAAGATGAGAGCTCAATAATCTCCAAAAAATGTATTGTCAATAATAATCCTTCTTCATACAATGAAAAGAAAGAACTCAACCTTTAATAGGTCAAGAAACTCTAAAAGGAAAAACCTAGGTTTGCACATAATAATTAATTATATGCACCTAAAGTTAGCTTAAGTGTAAAAGAGATAAAGAGAACTTAAATAATTAAACAAATATTGTTTAATTAATCAAGTAAATACTCGAATACTCTAACACCCCCCCTTAACCTAGACTTAGGGAGAAGCTAAAACCTAGAACAGCTACTGAAAGCAATAAAGATGGGTCCCGGCAACAAGGCCTGATCAGGTACCCAAATACAATGAAATCTCTATGAACTGGAGAAATAGAGAAAACCACGTGGGAACAAAACTCTACTCCAAAAAGAGATGGAAAAGAATACCACTGAAGAATGAAGAACCTGCAAACTCTGTCGAAGAATAACTGCTGATTTGAAGAACCTCCACTGAACTAGAACATGACCAGGTAGAGAAGACTATAATCTGTATGAGTGCCCTCAAATGACACTACTCGAATCAGAAGGCAAACAAGGCAAACAACTGAAATCGAAAATACAGATGACATCTGTATGAGTGCCCTCAAATGACACTACTCGAATCAGAAGGCAAACAAGGCAAACAACTGAAATCGAAGATATAGATGGCATGAAAACACCAAAGTCTGAAGAGCTGATCAATCGAACCATGGAAGTAGTAGAACCAACAGGATAAACCTCCCCATAATGCGGAAGTGGAAGAGGGACAGGAACACTGAAAAGGACAGCCAAAAAAAACTGCATGACGAAGAACCAAGAACATCAAAGGTGCTGAGACAAGTACATGGTGTCGTGGAAGGAACACTCTTTGACACACATCATGAGGCGAATGTCGTGGAAGGAACACTCACTGGACAAAGGAAGATGGCAAACAACAGGCAAACATCAACCCCCTCATGGCACTTGATCAATAGTGCATGTACAACAAGACACAAGATATGCAAGATTCCAAGTAAACAATACATGATGGCACTTTATCTCAGTGCGTTTGCATAAATACAAGCTACAATGATAAGAAGACTGGAAATAGAAACGTGAACCAAAATAGAGACATCCTACTGAGAGAAGAGATCCCAGGACCTGAAGCAACCACGATATCCACCAGAGTGCTGAAAAGCAAAAAACTGAATACATGCATGGAGCAGAATCTAGAAATAAAACTCAGATGGCGGGAAAATACATAGCACATGCTTTCTGAAAATATAAAGTTTTCGAAAAACGGAGGTTGGATGCTCATTCTATGGCTCCCGGAGTGCAAAAACTAGACCTCACTTTGATTGGAAAAAAACACAGTCAAACATAAAAATTGGAAAAAATTACCAACACCATGAGGTCGAGCTCAGAACCAACTTTCTGACGCCTATTCGTTTTCGAAAAAACGACTCCGTATGTCCAAGATAGAGCCAAAAAACCAAACCCCCCCTAAAAAAGGCCAAAAAAGGAGGTCTGGTGGCTCTTTGGTGGTCCAGTGGCCAGTGGGTGGCGACCCAGTGGCGGCCCAGTGGCTAGGCGGTGGTCAGCCGAAAAAAACTGGGTGGGGGCCGCTAGGGCGGCGGGCTGCAAGTGGCGGTCGGGGAGCGGAGCGGCGGGCAACCGGAACCGGCGGTGAGGGCCAGGGAGGAGGCCGCATGGCCGGCGGCGGGCTGCAGGCGGCGGCCAGGGTGGTGGCGGCCGGGGAGCGGAGAACGCAGCGAGCGGCTAGAGGGCGCAAGGAGGCCGACAGGGGGCCGGGAGGCGGTAGGAGACGGTAGGGGGCCGAGCCGGTGGGAAAAAAACATCGGTGGCAGCGCAGGCCTGGAGAGGTGACGGGGTTGCCGGAGGGGACAGCCGACGGCGGTACCTGCACGAACAGCTGCAGGGCTGCGAAGCCAGGGGGGCCCACGGTACCCTGCATACCGTGGGGATCCCCCCAAAACGTTCTCAAAAAAAAAAAAAATTTAAAAGAAAACCCTATTCTTTCTTTTGATTTTTTTGAAATTTTTTTTGCAAAAATCAAAATTCAGCCTGCATGCCGTAAAAAGGCAAAAAAAAAAATTTTGATTTTTTTCTTGAACTACGTGCTAGGGTCGTACGGCCTGGATCTAGAGAAAAAAATACTACCAAAGGCTCAGGAACCAAAATAGGTCAAATTTTATATGACCATATGGATTTTTGGGCCTTCTGAGCACGATGGCAAGGTCCGTTTAGGCCTAAAGTGCTCAGAAAAAAAGGTCAAACCCTAGGTGCATAAAAAAATTCTGAAACCCCAGATCTGCTTCCAAAGCCAAAAATTCTCAAAACAAGAACAAGTAGCTGTAAATCTGAAGCTCTGATACCCTATAGGAGTTGAGAAAATACAACACCACAGGAGCCCAAATAATCTCTGCAAGCTGAAAAACTTGTTACAAGGAGAAGCAATGAAGCAAATCATAGAAGGAAAGAATACACAAGAAAAATATGCTCCAAAAGATGAGAGCTCAATAATCTCCAAAAAATGTATTGTCAATAATAATCCTTCTTCATACAATGAAAAGAAAGAACTCGACCTTTAATAGGTCAAGAAACCCTAAAAGGGAAAACCTAGGTTTGCACATAATAATTAATTATATGCACCTAAAGTTAGCTTAAGTGTAAAAGAGATAAAGGGAACTTAAATAATTAAACATCAAGTAAATACCCGAATACTCTAACAAATTTGTCTTCTTAATCATGGGAGATTTCCCTCATATTTTTTTAACTTTATTACAATGAAAAGTTTTCCATTAAAATAATCCAATTTAAAAAAACTTACTCTATGTAAGGTTAAAATATCCCCTCTAATGAAAATAACTTTTTTGTAAATTAAAAGATGTGAAAATACCTCTGTGTGAGAAAAAGCCTCTGCGTACAAAAATGTGATGCAATGCATCGACATCCTTTTTTGAGTGTCCTTATCCGCCGCGGGGAAATTACAAAGGCTCTGCAAATCGTTTTGATGTTTTGGCTAATAACTCCAGGACTAAGGATCTTGGTAGGGTCATATCACGGACCCACGATCAAGAGGCCTTCTTTGCAAAAACAAAATACTCTTTGGTTAATGCGGTTAGGGCTCCCCCCCCTCTTTACAAGGGCTAGGATCGAGATTGGCATTTGGTGAGCCAAAGAAATAACAGGGCTTTAGGGCAACCAAATGGCCCCAAACGGAATTCTAGTCATTGTTGGGAGGAGGGTTTTGTAAAACCTAACCAGTCAAAGAGTTCCTCTACTTGCCATATTTTTCCTTCACGAAAATCTTTGGGTAAATTATCAAAGGATATGGAAACCCCCGGTTGTCACAATTCTAAGGAAGTCGAGCACCCAATGTCAGATCTACCTTCAAATTCTCTAGCTTCTCCTAACGGGTTGGTCATTGAAATTGATAATCATACCCAAGCCAGGTATCAAATGCATTGCAGCGACATAATGATCTTTGCTCGGTGGAAAGGTTGGGGGGTCCCGTCTGAACAAATTGCCAAATGGGTGTCATCTTCCTTCAATAACCGAGTAAAAATTGACATCCTTCCTGATAATTTCTTAGCTATTGAATGTGGTAATCAAACTCTAAGAAATTCATTGTTAAACGGGGATATATTAACATTTAAGGGTCTAGGGTTTGATCGCTGGGAATGGCAACCTCTCTTTCTCCCATCTCAATTGAATTCCTGCATGGTTAATAGAGCAATTTCACTTGATAAATTTCCTGTAGAATTGCCAAATAATGACTTTTGAAGAATAATAGGCAACAAAATAGGTAAATTTGTAGAAGTCAAAAAATCAGCCCTAAGCTTCTTTAACTAGCTCTTAATTGTTAAAATAAATATTAACATTGAATATTTAGAACCCATAACTCTGAAATATGATAAATCTTGTTTAACCCTAGAATTACCCTTTTATAATGGTTCTTTTGAAGATTCTATGCCAAGGAAGATCCCCTTCAAGAAACCTTTCCCTGAATCGTTGCTCATGTCTAATGGCGCACCATTCAGATTCGTGGAAGGAGGGGGTTTCACCCTAGAGGGCTATAAGATTGATAATAACCCTAATCTCTCCTCAGACCTACACCCTCATAGCTCCCTTGTTAAGCCCTCTCGCCCCCCTCTTCCTCCACTGCTAACTATAAATTCACCTATAGCTGACCCTCTTCTCAGGGATCGAGATCTGGAAGATGGTGAAATCAATGAGGTTATCCCTCAGAAAGAGAAGCTCAGTCTAACAAATATGTCATCATCTATCTCTCTCATTCCACCAGAGAAGCTAAGTCCCTTGGGGTCTCCCCCTTTAATGGAACTAATTACCTTTGAGCAATTAGCAGTGATGGATAGGCTTTCCACGGATCCAGGATTGGCATCCTTGCAGGATCAACCAATCTCTCTAGCCTCAAGATTGGAGGGCTTTAAGGAGGCAAAGGCTCGCTCTCCACCTTTGAAGGCTATTTTTGATACAATTGTAGAATCTGAGAGTGATCGAGTGGCTAGGGAAGTTAACATCATTGCCAATTTTGTAGGGGAAGAAGTAGTAAACGACCTCATGGATCAATTGGTTGATGAAATTTGTGATGATGAGGAGTTGGAAAGACAAAGGGATTTCTTAGTAAAAAATCTAGTGGATGTTTCTAGAGTCAACTTAGAAACAGATGAACTATTTATAGCATTAGATAACTTAGAAAACGATAACCCAAATACTCTAGGCATTCTCAGCTCTGACAGAAGAAAAGACTCTCCTGACTGTGCTAAACAAAGTAAGAGAAGAGGTAGGAGATCCCTTGCTGAACTAAGATCAAAGGATGGAGATGCCAAGGGTCTGGCTAAAATATCTACTCTTTTTAATGCAGGGGAGGGGAAGTTCCTCCCTAAAGAGCCATGAAAATCATAACATGGAATGTTAGGGGTCTGAATGCCCCTAACAAACAACGCATCTTAAAGCATTGCATCTCTGATTCTAAACCAGATATAATGTTAATCCAAGAAACCAAAATGAACTCCTCTGAGATAGTCCTTTTTGAGAAAAAACTAGGTGTTAGACAGCTAAAGCACTCCCCTACTACAAGGGCCTCAGGGGGCTTAGCCATCATTTGGGACTCTAGATTCATCTCGTTTACACCTTTAGATATTAAGCAAAATTGGATAGGAGGAGAAGTAGTAAGCTATAAAAATAACCTAAGATTCAAATTGATTAACGTTTACGGTCCTATCCAAAATAGGGATAAGGATAGGGTGTGGGTGGAACTGGAGTCTTTCCTCAGAAGTTTCCCAAATGATGTATGCATCATTGGGGGAGATTTCAATGCTATCACTAAGGTAGCAGACAAAAGAGGAGGTAGCAACAAACTTCCTCCAGCGGCTATAGATTTCAATCATTGGATCAATAGGAACTCCCTATTGGAAATCCAGACGGCAAAAAATGCCTTCACCTAGAACAACATAAGGCTTGGTTTCTGTAACATTGCTGAGAAACTAGATAGGTTCTTTATCCATGGGGGGCTCTCGGAGCTTATCTTTACCCTGAATGTAGAACCCCTCCCTTTAGCAAGATTTGACCATTTCCCACTCCAACTAATCTTATTATCTGACCACTCCCGTAAAAAATGTCCCTTCAAATTTGAGAGCATGTGGTTCAGAGATGATAACTTTTTAAACTTAATTGAGAACTGGTGGAGAAGCTCTATTTTCTCTTGTTCGAAGATGTTTATTATCACAAGCAAGTTAAAGATTATCAAAAGGAAGCTCTTAGAATGGAACAAGACTAATTTTGGAAATATTTTCGATAAAAAAATCCTAATAGAAAATGATCTTAAGAATGTTAACATTGAGGTTCTTGAGAAGGGGATGGATGAACATCTCTTCCTCAAAGAAAAGGCTCTACTCTCTGAATATGAAAAGACACTCTCAAATGAAGAGATCTTTTGGAAACAAAAATCGAGGGAGACTTGGTTGAGTGATGGGAACCGAAATACTAAGTTTTTCCACAATAGTACTAAGCAGAGGCGATGGATCAATTGAATTTCTAAAATTAAGAATTGCCAGGGTTCCATCCTGTTTGCCGGATGATGTTGCCTTCGAGGCAGCAAGATTTTTTGATAAAATCTTAAACAATATTGAAGGCTCCAACCTCAGGGGCCAACTCAATATTATCAAGAATCTTCCAAAACTCATTAACGATGACCACAACAAAATCCTGTCAAAGAAATTCTCTATGGAGGAGGTTAAATATGTCCTTATGAAGATGAATCCCAACAAGGCCCCGGGCCCGGATGGCTTCCCCACTAGCTTTTTCCAAAAATGTTGGGGTTTTATGGGGATAGAGATCATGGATGCCTTATAAGGTATTAGGAACTCTGGTAAGATTCTCAAAGAAATCAACAATACCTTCTTAGCTCTCATCCCCAAAAAAGAGAATCCTGAAAGCTTTAATGATTTTAGACCAATAGCCCTTTGCAACACTTTGTACAAACTCTTAACCAAAACCCTAGCAGCCAGACTCTAGAATCTTCTCTCCATTATCATTAGTGAAGAACAAACCGGCTTCGTAGCAGATAGATCAATCTATGATGGGGTTATTATAGCCCAAGAGGCCATTCATTCGGTCCAACTCAATAGGGCCCCAAGTATGCTAGTCAAATTAGACATAAGCAAAGCTTACGACAAAGTTGATTGGCGCTTCCTATGCAAATGCTTGGAGGTCTTTGGATTTTCCAATTCGTGGATCAACCTAATGTTTGAATGTATATCCACCCCCAAATTCTCGGTCTTGGTTAATGGTTCCCCGAAAGGTTTCTTCAGCAGCTCAAGAGGGCTCAGGCAAGGAGATCCTATGTCCCCCTTCCTCTTCATCATCATGGCCGAAGCCCTAGGTAGATCCATCTCTAAGACCAAAGAAGAAGGTGGGATCCAAGGAATCCCCATTACCAACGGCCTCCCTCCCTTTACCCACCAACAATTTGTCGACGACACGATGCTTTTTGGGCAGGGAAGTGTAAGGGAAGTGAGCTCCTTCAAAGGCATCCTTAATTCCTATATGCTAGCCTCGGGTCAAGAGGTGAATCTGGCCAAGTCTGCCATTTTCATGTTCAACATAGACCCCTCCTTAGGAAAAGTGATCAACAATGTCCTGGAGATTAGTGAAGGAACTCTTCCTTGCAAATACCTAGGCATTCCCCTTGACAAGGGTAGAAGACCCTCAAAATTATGGGACAACTTGGTGGATAAAATCAAGTCTAGGATTAACACTTGGAAAGGAAAATGGCTCTCATCTGCAGGTAGAGAAACCTTGGTTAGATTGGTCTTGTCAGCTATGCCCATTTACCAACTCTCTTGTCAACATTTATCTTCTTCTAAACTTGCTGAGCTCGACAAGCATCTCAGGACTTTCTTTTGGCAAGGTGCTAATGACAATCGTAAAATATCACTCATATCCTAGGACAAGATATGCAAACCTAAAGAAAAAGGAGGAGTTGGCATTAAAAACCTTCATGATCAGGGCAAAGCCTTGGGTGCCAAGTTGGTCTAGAGGATGTTCAGAACTCCCCACATCAAATGGGCTCGCTTGCTGTGTTAGAGTATTCAAGTATTTACTTAATTAATTAAACAATATTTGTTTAATTATTTAAGTTCCCTTTATCTCTTTTACACTTAAGCTAACTCTAGGTGCATAATAATTCTTTTATTAATTATTATGTGCAAACCTAGGTTTTCCTTTTTAGGGTTTCTTGACCTATTAAAGGTTGAGTTCATTCTTTTCATTGTAAGAAGGAGGATTATTACATTACACATTTTGTGAATATTGAGCTCTCTCTTTTTGAGCATATTTTCTGTGTAATTCTTTCTTCTGTGATTTGCTTCCTTGCTTCTCTTTGTAACAGGTTTTTCAGCTTGTAGAGATCATTTGGGCTCCTATGGTGTTGTTTGTCATGTTGGTTCTAATGTTTCCGTGGTTCGATTGATCAGCTCTTCAGGCTTTGGTTTTGCATGCCATATGTATCTTCGAGTTCAGTGTTTGCCTTGTTTGCCATCTGATTCAAGTAGTGTCATTTGAGGGCACTCATATAGATTATAGTCTTCTCTACCTGGTCATGTTTTATTTCAGTGGAGTTTCTTCAGATCAGCAGTTATTCTTCGACAGAGTTTGCAGGTTCTTCATGCTTCAGTGGTGTTCTTTTCCATCTCTTTTTGGAGTAGAGTTTTTTCCCACATGGTTCTCTCTATTTCTCCAGTTCATAGAGATTTCATTGTATTTGGGTACTTGATCAGGCCTTGTTTCCAGGACCCATCTTTCTTGCTTTCAATAGCTGTTCTAGGTTTTAGCTTCTCCCTAAGTCTAGCTTAAGGGGGGGTGTTAGAGTATTCGGGTATTTACTTAATTATTTAATTATTTAAGTTCCCTTTATCTCTTTTACACTTAAGCTAACTCTAGGTGCATAATAATTAATTCTTTTATTAATTATTATGTACAAACCTAGGTTTTCCTTTTTAGGGTTTCTTGACCTATTAAAGGTTGAGTTCATTCTTTTCATTGTAAGAAGGAGGATTATTACATTACACATTTTGTGAATATTGAGCTCTCTCTTTTTGAGCATATTTTCTGTGTAATTCTTTCTTCTGTTATTTGCTTCCTTGCTTCTCCTTGTAATAGGTTTTTCAGCTCCCAGAGATCATTTGGGCTCTTGTGGTGTTGTATTTTCTCAACTCCAACATGTTGCACCACAAATACCTTAATGGAGGGAATCCTATCCAAATATTTAGAGAAACCAACCCTCCCAGAGGGTCCTACGTATGGAATTTTATGTTACACTGTAGGAGGATTATCTCTGACATACTTACTTGGAACCTGGGGTCCGGGGATAAAGCTCTTTTCTGGTCGGATTCATGGGGTGGATATAAGGCTATTGATAATATCCATGACTTTGGTGCTACTCGTATCCTTCTTGAATCTCATAGAGGTCCCTTGTTAAACAACTATATCTCCCCCTTAGAGGATGGGGTTGGTTGGCAGTGGATCAAGAAGGAAGATGAGGATATCCCGGTAAGGGATAAACAAAAACTTATGGCAATTCTTAAATCAAGGAACATTGCCTTAGGTCAGAAAGAGGACAAGCTCATCTAGGATGGCTCCCTAAGAGGAGAATACAACTCCAAGGATGGGTACTCTCTCATCTCCAAATCATTTTTAAGACCTATGACTGAGCTTCCCTTGAAACTTTGGTGGGACAAATACTGTCTGCCTAAGGCAGGTACCTTCTCTTGGCTTGTGGTTCAAAACAAGCTCCTAACTGTGGACAAATTCAGAAGAATGGGGTATGAAGGCCCTAGTAGATGTCCTCTTTACGAGGCAGACGAGGAAGACACCAATCATATCCTCCTTAACTGCCCCTTTGCTCATAAATGTTGGATCTGGTTCACCAACAAACTTGAATGGTCTGCGGCCTTCCCCCACACCATCTTTGGAATGCTCAAGGCATGGCCTCTCCTCAGGCGTGGTTGTCTCTTTGAAGGTTTATGGATAGCTCTTCCTTCTTCCATTATGTGGGAACTATGGAAGGAGATAAATAGACGTCTCTTTAAGAATGAAAAACTAGAGGTTCCCAGAATCATTAACAGGATAGAGTCAGCTATCACTGAGCTCGTGAATGACCGACTGTCACCAAGCACATTGAAGAATGCCTCTGTCACTTATTGGGATGAAAAAATGATAAAATGTTGGGAAGACTTATCCTTTCCTCCCTTTGTAGGAGATGGTCCTATTGCAAGTCTTCGATCAAGGGATGCATGCAGATGGCAGCCCCCAGGCGAAGGTTGGGTGAAGCTAAACTTTGATGGGGCATCCTATGGAAACCCAGGGCAAGCAGGGATAGGTTGTGTTGTTCATAATTGGGAAGGAAAGGAACTAGCAACCCTTGCCTCTCCAGGTGGCATCAACACCAACAATTGGGCGGAACTTATGGCCCTGGTGGAGGGTCTACATTTATGTAGGAAACTAGGAGTTAAGAACTTGGAAATTGAAGGAGATTCGATTATAATTGTCAATGCTCCGAGGAAAGGTAGAATTCCTAATTGGAGACTAAATACTTTGTTGTCAAAAGCTCTTGACTTATGTAGAGATTTTGATAGGTTCACAGTCAATCATATTTATAGGGAGGGCAATAAAAGAGCGGATGAGTTGGCCAACTTGGGAGCTGATGGCATCAATCTCCTGTCGGTGCCACCTTAAGGCAACCCCCTCTTTTTTTTTCGTGTCCTAAGTGGTCGTTAGCATGTTTCTCCTTTCATCCCCTTATGTTTCTCTTGCCCAGACTCTGTTTTAACACCCTTATTTATTCCTCTTCCTGCCCCCTGTATTTCCGTATAGATACTCAGACAAACATTCAATTTAAATATGCCCATATATCTATTCTCCCAGACTTTAACTCAGGTAGTTAGGCTCAATCCATGGTCGGATTGAGCCTAACTATGGATGTTTCCTCACCGATACCTATCTGATATCCATTGGGTTTTTATGTCAAAGAAACCTCGGGCCTCAGTGACCTCCTTTATTTTTCCACTGAAACACTTCTTCCATCGAAATCATCATGCCCAGTCGATGAATGGATCTATTGTCTCACTGAGCCTTTCTTTATCCTCCCTTATCATTTTCCACTGATAAAGTCCCATCGGTGAAACCATGCGTATCAGAGGCATGCCTTTTAGCTTCCTCGAAACCTATTTCCTCATCGATATCCTTTATCGATGTAGCTTCCTTTTGTCTGAGCGACATTATTCTTTCGATGAGAACATTCCTTTTGGTGAGTTATGTTGCACCGATGGTATTATCTTCTCGAAGACCTTTTCCCATCAATGAAAACCATCTCCGCTTTCCTTGATATCTTTTATCGATGGAATTATTGTCTTCGATGAGTCTTTTCTGAAGTTCATCGACGCCTCCTTTCTTCGATGGCCCTTCTATAACGATGAGACATCGTTGGGTCTCATCGATATTATTTGAACCCGGATATCTTAATAGAATGCTTGGTTGTTTCCTCACTGATACCTATCTGATATCCATTGGGTTTTTATGTCGAAGAAACCTCGGGCTTTGGTGACCTCCATTATTTTTCCACCGAAACACTTCTTCCATTGAAATCATCATGCCCTGTCGGTGAATGGATATATTGTCTCACCGAAGCCTTTCTTTATCCTCCCTTATCATCTTCCACCGATAAAGTTGCATCGGTGAAACCATGCGTATTGGAGGCATGCCTTTTAGCTTCCTCGAAACCTATTTCCTCATCAATATCTTTTATCGATGTAGCTTCCTTTTGTCTGATCGATATTATTCTTTTGATGAGAACATTTCTTTCAGTGAGTTATGTTGCACCGATGGTAGTATCTCCTCAAAGACCTTTTCCCGTCAATGAAAACCATCTCCGCTTTCCTCGATATCTTTTGTCGATGGAATTACTGTCTTTGATGAGTCTTTGATGAAGTTCACCGGCGCTTCCTTTCTTCGATGGCCCTTCTATATTGATGAGACATCATTGGGTCTCATCGATATTATTTGAACCCGGATATCTTAATAGGATGCTTGGTTGTTTCCTCACTGATACCTATCTAATATCCATTGGCTTTTTATGTCGAAGAAACCTCGGGCTTCGGTGACCTCCTTTATATTTTCACTAAAACACTTCTTCCATCGAAATCATCATGCCCTGTCAGTGAATGGATCTATTGTCTCAACGAAGCCTTTCTTTATCCTCCCTTATCATCTTCCACCGATAAAGTCACATTGGTGAAACCATGTGTATCGGAGGCATGCCCTTTAGCTTCCTCGAAACCTATTTCCTCATCGATATCTTTTATTGATGTAGCTTCCTTTTATTTGATCGCCATTATTCTTTCGATGAGATCATTCCTTTCGGTGAGTCCTTTTTATGTTGCACCGATGGTATAATCTCCTCGAAGACCTTTTCCCGTTGATGAAAACCATCTCTGCTTTCCTTGATATCTTTTGTCAATGGAATTACTATCTTCGATGAGTCTTTTCTAGAGTTCATCGATGCTTCCTTTCTTCGATGGCCCTTCTATATTGATGAGACATCATTGGGTCTCATCGATATTAACTGAACCTGGATATCTTAATAGGATGCTATTACACCCGCTTGTTGACTTGTGGGCTACCATGGTATTAATGAAAATGATGATTTCTTTTAACAATAGGGGGCTTTTATAATTTAACTCCATAGATAATCATTCAAATTTGATGCTCAATAGGTGGCATCACTTATCTTCCTTTAAACTCCTAAATTTAGCTTTTTAAGTCTTGTCGCTCTGCTAGAATAAGCTTTAAGACTAGGAGGCAATACCTTATATTAATGAGCATAGGTATATAAACATGCTGGCATATCTTGCTCCCGGATATATGTGATCATAGATATATAGGTATTATTATTTATGTAGATATTGCCTTCTTTTAGGACTAACACTTACCTAGCTATCCTCATCTCTATTTTACCTAGCTCTCAAACCATATTCTTTAAGATGGTAGCTCCCTGCGATCTCTTTGTAGGAATATTTATGGAATTTGCCTTGTTAATATTTATTGAGTTTATTCTTTTCGATGGGTAACCACTCTCGCATTATGTTTCTGGATATTTTTTGAGACTAATATTTTGAGTTGTGTATCCTAACGGGGTGACCATCCAGGCAGGTATGATATATTGTATAAGTTGACCTGTTTGGTTTTCCTTTTCCTAACATTCTGGTGAGAGATTTTCTCAAGATTTTGTGCAGCATAAGGAGCAGAACAAGCTTAACCCTGTGTTTCAGGAATAGCAAGAATTGTCGCCCACAAATAGCAGCATCACCCCAAGAGATGGGCAATTTGCTGCTCAACTTTACATAGAGGATTTCTACATACAATCTTCATTATTTTGGACATGTTCCCTTTCTGATCTTGTATCTCCATTTTGTATCGCATTCTTAATTTTTTTTCTGATCCTTGAGGGATCTGGGCTAGACCGGAGGTTTTCTTCCCTCCATTCTTTCCTACAGGTGCCCACACCGAATGGAGGTGTAAATGTAAATCTATCTATTTTTAAATTAATAAAATTCTTTGGCCTCGGCCTTTTATTGATCGAAAAAAAAAAATATCCCCTCTAACAAATTTAATAAACTTAACTCTATTAAAATGGAAATTTCCCCATTTTCTTATTTTAAATTCCGAAAGGCCTTATTTTTTTATTCTTTTTATACCCTAACTAGGGTTTACTTTTTTTTAAAAAAAATTTTTTAACACCTATCATTCATTCTTACTTTTCTTTGTTAGCTTTACTAACCCTAACCTAAAATTGGGTTAGGATTTTTCATGCTTGTAGGTCACAAAGAAATGGAGGACGATGGACATGGCGGTTGTCACAGAGCCGAACCCCACGAATATCGGTGCAGGAGGAGAGGAGGGTTTGGAGAGGACCTGTGGAGGTGCCATGGGGTCTCCACAATGGGTTACCCCATTGTGGTCCGCGGTCGCAATGGTCACAGCCGATAATGGGTCGCCCCACACGAATTGCCCAACAACTTATGCTTAAGTCGCGATGCACTTGCTGCTAACAATTCATTTTATTATATTTTTTTGTTTGTTTATTTATTTTTGTTTGTTAGAGCAGTATGTTTGTTTACATGAAATGTGAGGGTATATATTTAAACATTTTTTGTGCAATGTATTTTCCGTATTTACTAAATGTAGAGGTTAATAGAAATGCTATAGTGAACTTTCACTTTCAGATTTAAGAATTTAATAGTTCCATGAGTTTAAATGAATACTAATGCAATGATTAGAAAACTGAACTCTAAACTAGGTAATAATCAGATTTAAATGCTAAAACAGAATATGAGCAAAAGAGTTTTAACTATCCAATTTCTTTCCATGAAATCTATTTTCTTTTACAAAGAAATTTTGCAACTATAAATACATATATATTTCTCTTTACTCCTACTTTTTCAAATGAATATATATTGTTTTGAATGAATCTACTAAATAGTTCAGACAAATTTAAAATAAGATGCATATAAAGTTTAAAGCATTCAAGAATATTTATTTGACAATATGTTAAATCTGAAACTCAACAACTTAATTTCATTCAAGAAATAAACTTCCCAACTTTATTCATTTCTCTTAAAGAAGATTACAATAGAAACATAATGCATTTATAATTATTTTCATGCTTCAAAAATAATAAACTTACTAGCTTAATACATTCTTTTACTCATAGTCTTTTAAATACTTTCTAATAAAATACAAATCTTTTTTTTCTTCTTTTAAAATCTACTTTACAATAATAACAAGGTTACAACTTCAAGCCTCTCTTTTGCTTTACAAAGAAAATAAGTATTTGTTACAATACATCTTTTCTTTCCTTTCAAAATTCCAAATGAATCTAATAGGAGACTTGCACATGAACTTGGCTTTTCTCCATTCTTTATCCCAAATAAAAACCTGCAAATAAACTGATAGGTTGTGACCATGGAGGCTCACCTCCCAACCTAGGTTTACAAGAAGCCACCCCCAAGCTAGGAGAACCAAGGCTAAATGGGTTACAAACAAACTCAACCACAAAAGCAAGATGAACTCAAGCAACACATGAACTCCCAACCCAAGGATTTACATTGTCACTATGTGACTAACTTTGTGGGGCGAAGGTGGACCAAGTACCTAGAGGAGATATGCAAGAAAGAGGAATAAGTGCCTTCGCAAGGCTACCGAAATATAACCAACTCAAGTCACATACCTGACTCAAAACAAACCTTATGTCCCCCATGGCTTACAAGCCCATATATCTCCTTATGACCCCTTTTGCATAAGCATATAAATAATGCAGCAAGAGTCCCATAACCCTTGTGTATCTCTCTCTTCCAAGAAGAGAGTCTCTACACTCATAGGTTGTCAAGCAACCCTTCACCCCCAAGACTACATTACCCTCCCAAGGGTGAGTATGGCCTTGAAACACCCATAACACAAATAATCATACAACTCAGAAAAAATAAATACAAAGAAGGAGCTTCCACATGCAACTCTACAAATCACATAAACAACAAAGCAAAATACACAAACAATTTTTCCTTCACATTAACAATGGTATTCAATATGAATGGATGAACACTACCAACCTTTGATCCTACAAATGGTATGAGGAATGGTTGAAGGAGAGCTGCCCAATCGACTAGTCTTTTATTCCCAAAACTTAAAATGCAACTTCTATATTCAAATTTCCAACAACAACTCTAAGTCTCCAAGATTGGAGAGGGGGTGATCAAAATCCTAAGTTTGAAACCCTTCCCTAAGTACATTCTTCTCACACTTTCCAACCTCTTGGAAAGGATGTGAGATCTCATAGGTTGGTCTTCCCAACCTGTTACATGCTTTCTAAAAATGAAAAATTGAAAACGGTAAGAGAAGGCAGGGAAGAGCAACTATCACTCAAATGGAAGGTTGCCTAATCAAGGAGAAATCTTCAAAAGTTGAATTTTCGTCCATCTTGAAAAACTCAACTTTTGAGATGACTTGACAATCACATGTGAGTGGTCACATGGTTAAAATTGACCTTAAACCATAGGTATAACATATGGGCCTTCAAAAATGCCCTAAACCTAACCTTAGGAGTTAGTTTGACCCTCTAGAACCTCACCTAAAGTTTACCTACGGGTCAAACTTGAGTTGACCATTCCAATGGCTTTTTAACCAAGGCTCTATTGGGACCACACTAAGATATTTTGAATAATGCATTGGTTATACAAATTCCCTCCAAGGGACATGTCATTGCCAACTCACTTCACAACACAAGTGTCAAGTGACACCATAAAAATACACAATGCTTTAATACGCATGGCATGTCCCTTTTTGGAATTAACAATTTTAACAAATACAAATTAAACACACATTCAAGCATTCACATATACAAATAAAACACATAACACACGAGGTGTTGTCTCTCCAAATAGACAACCATTGGCTTCACAAACACATAGGTTTAGCTTGATTCTCCGAATAGTTTCCATGGTTACATGGATTAGTTTTCCTGTACATCTCACTTTGCACATTAGTAATCTCAAATAATCACATACAATATTAATATATGAAAAGAATACAATTCAGACACTTTGCATACAATTTAAATCATAACAATCAAATTATCAATTTTCTAATAGAATCCACATGAAATAATTTACTCAATGACATCATCATATCAATATTGCCCAATCACTGGATCATATAGAATCTATATCCATAATGCATCAAAATAAAGTATCAATAATAGGTCCAACATGAAAAATAACTGCAATGCTATGATAGCTCAGGGTAGGGCCTCACAGTTAGTAAGTGAACAATGTTTGGTAAAATTGAAAATTGTGAAATATCATGATGAAGTCTTGTGCGATATTATGCCTATGGATATTTGTCATCTTTTGTTGGGTAGACCTTGGCAGTTTGATAGATAGGCAGTACCATGTTTTCTAACATCATAAATAAAGTACTATAAATCAAAAATAAATGACATACATCATAGCAATATTATCCAATCATTGGATTATATAGAATCTATATCCATAATGCATCAAAATAAAGTATCAATAATAGGTCCAACATGAAAAATAACCGCAATGCTATGACGGCTCGGGGTAGGGCCTCATAGTTAGTAAGTGAACAATGTTTGGTGAAATTAAAAATTGGGAATTATCATGATGAAGTCTTGTGTAATATTATGCCTATGGATATTTGTCATCTTTTGTTGGGTAGACCTTAGCAGTTTGATACACAGGCAATACATGATGGGAGGAATAATACATACACTATTATGGTCAATGGGATGAAGCAAACCTTGTTACCCTTGGAGGAACCTTTAAAGAATGAAGTCTATACAAATGCTAGAATCTGTTTGGTAGATGGAAGGAAATTCCTGGATGGATTGAGACATGAGAACGTGTGTTTTGCCTTAATTCCTAAGAAGACTGAGAAGCCAAAACTAGAAGGAGAACACCTGGAAGAGATAAAAGATTTGCTAACACAATATGAGGACATCATTTCAAATAATGTACCTAATGGATTGCCACCTGTGAGAAGTATTAGTCATTGCATAGACTTGGTTCGCAGAGCTAGTTTGCTTAACAAAGTTGCACACTGGTTGACATCGACAGAGAATGAAGAACTGAATAGACAAGTGCAGGAGTTGTTGAAGAAAGGTTTGATCAGGGAGAGTCTAAGCCCTTGTGTAGTACTAGCAGTATTAGCACCTAAGAAGAATGGAGAGTGGAGAATGTGTACTGATTCCAGACCAATAAACAAGATCATAGTGAAATATCAGTTTCCTTTGCCTAGGATGGATGACATAATGGACTGTTTGAGTGGAGCAAAATACTTTACAAAGATAGATTTGAAAATTGAATATCATCACATCAAGATCAGAAAAGGTGATGAGTGGAAGACAATATTTAAGACAAATGAAGGACTGTATGAATGGTTGGTGATGCCTTTTGGATTGACTAACGCACCAAGTACTTTCACGAGGCTAATGAATGAGGTATTGAAGAAATTCTTGGGTAAGTTTGTTATTGTGTATTTGGATGACATTATAATTTTCAATAGGACAAAAGAGGAGCATTTTTTGTAGTTAAGATAAGTTTTCCAGAGGTTGAGTGAAGAGAAGTTGTTGATCAATATCAAGAAGTGTACTTTCATGAAAGATAAGTTAGTCTATTTGGGATTTGTGATATCTAAGGATGGTTTGAAGATGGACCCTAAGAAAGTGAAAGAAATTGTTGAATGGCCTACACTGAAAAGCATTGGAGAGGTAAGATCATTTAATGAGTTGGCTAGTTTTTACCGGAAGTTTATCAGAAATTTCAGTTTAGTTTATAACCCTATGATTGATACCATGAGAGGAGATCAGAAGGAATTCAAGTGGACCACCAGAGAAAACAAAAATTTTGAACTATTGAAGTAGAAAGTGACTGAGTAGCCGGTGTTAGCTTTACCGGATTTCAATAAAGTATTTCAAGTAGATTGTGATGCAAGTGGAACAAAAATAGGAGCAGTCTTGAGTCAAGAAGGGAGAGCAGTAGCTTATTTCAGTGAGAAATTGAATGATTCCCAAAGGAGATATTCAATGTATGATCAGGAGTTTTATGCCACAGTTCAAGCCTTGAAAAAGTGGAGACATTACTTGTTGCCTAAGGATTTTGTGTTGTATATAGATCATCAAGCTTTGCAGTATTTGAACAGTTAGAGTAAGTTTAATTAGAGACATATGAGATGGGTAGAATTCTTTTAGATTTACACCTTTGTGTTGAAGCATCGAAGTGGAAAATATAACAAAGTTGCCAATGCATTGAGTTGGAGAAGGAATTCACTGATAGAGATGAGAGTGACAGTATTAGGATTTGAAGATTTGAAGACCTTGTATGATGATGACCCATATTTTGCAGAACCTCGGAAAACATGTAGAGAATCAGTTATCGTAGATAGAAGCAAGTGGCTGGATTACTTCATTTAGGATGAGATGTTATTTAGAGGAGTTCAGTTGTGCATACCTAATAGTTCTATGAGGGAGAATCTGATAAAGGAGAAACACAGTGGAGGATTAGCTAGACATTTTGGCATTGACAAAATAGTAGCATTGGTGAGTGAGCAGTACTTTTGGCCCCAGATTCATAAGGATGTTAAGAGATATGTGCAGATTTGTAGAGTTTGTCAAGCTACAAAGGGTAGTAGTCAAAATGTGGGATTGTATAAACCTTTGACAGTACCAGTAAGACCTTGGGAGGATATAAGCATGGATTTTGTACTTGGATTGGCTAAGACATCAAGAGGGAATGGTTCTATATTTGTGGTAGTGGATAGATTCTCGAAGATGGCTCATTTCATACCTTGTAAGAAGACATCAGATGCATTTCATGTAGTAGGCCTATTTTTCAAGGAAGTGGTAAGGTTGCATGGATTACGTAAGAGCATAGTTTCAGACAGAAACACTAAGTTTGTTGGCTATTTTTTTAGAACACTTTGGAAGAAGATGAAGACAAATTTGAAGTTTAGTTCTAATTTTCATCCATGGACTGATGGACAGATATAAGTTGTTAATCGAAGTTTGGGAAACTTGTTGAGATGTTTAGTGGGAGATAAAACCGAAAGTTAGGATTTGATCCTTGCATAAGAAGAGTTTGCCTACAACAATTCAGTGAATAAAATAACTGGAAGAACACCTTTTGAGATTGTTACCGGAGTACATCCTAGAGGTATATCAGAATTGAGAGACATTAGCAGTGAAGACCAGAGAAGTTTAGAAGCAGAAGACTTTGCAGATCACATGGCAGCATTGCATATTCAGGTTAAGCAGCATTTGGAAGACATGAACAACAAATATAAGGAGAAGGAAGATGAGAAGAGGAGACATAAGGAATTTGAATTTGGCGATTAAGTGATGGTATATCTGAGAAAAGACAGATTCCCGATTGGAACTTATAACAAGTTGCAGGCATGAAAAAGTTTGGACCTTGCAGGATTTTGAGGAAGTTCAATTCTGGAAATACATATGAAGTGGAGTTACCAGATAGTCTAAGTATTTCACCCATGTTTAACATTGCAGATATTTATGAGTGTCATGAACTAGAATTCAGTGAGGACAGTGTTGCAGACTTGGAGAAACAGTTGCCCCGGAAGGAACCAAATCAGATTGAAGAGATTTTGGACAGTAGAATTGGGCATAGTACCCGTAGCAATCAGTATAGGGAATATCTTGTGAAGTGGAAGGACAGACCGGTTGAAGATTCATAATGGATTTCTCAAGCAGAGGTAGACCGCCTTGGTTTCCCTCTGACCCCACCAAAGTGAGATGCCCACTTTTTCAATAACCCTGGATGTTTGATGCAGGAGCATCCCCGGTTCATAGCAATCTTGCATCAATCAAAAACATTTTCCTTTCTATTTTACTTTATGTTTGCAATTTCAGTTTTCCTTTCTGTGTGTCCCGGTTTTGTCTCACCTGATCTTGTGGAGTTGGATTGTACTTGAAGATTTGATCATCTTTCTTGCTTCTAGACCGCATCACATTTGGATCATTTTTCGGCAAGATATCGCTATTGGTTTCCTTGACAATTTCCTATTACTGGCTGGCAGTTCTTGTTACCGGGTGCCTGGACCTATTTTGGTGATTTACCGGAACCCCTTATGAAGCTTGCAGAGCCTTGGGCGTTGATTTCGATGTTCCTTGGTGTGTGGCCGACCTTTTACCGCATTCTTCATTTCATCCTTTGGATTTTTCAGAGGAATCTCTTGGAAAAGGCCGACCTTGTTATTTTACAGGTTAGTTCTTATTCTTTAGGTTTTGATCCCTTTTTGGCCAACTGGATACTTTAGATCGATATATTTAATTGTAATTGCACATTAGAATGTAATCAATCAGAAAATCAAGTAGCTAGACTGTGCGTAGAAGATAGATCTCAAGATTCAAGGTCCCGATTGTGACCTATTTTGTATGTTCTACCAGGGCTGTGAGCTGGTATGCTATAACCCGATTGTTACCAGTTGGTTGTAATCAATTTTCATGTAATAAAACAATCTGTTTTGCATTGCCTCCATCATATCTTTGTGTTTCCGTTGTGTTTACCCTTGGTGACTGGTCTGGATTGATCTCTTTGAGGTCCCTCCTCACCGGTGACTGCTTCAATGAGTTTGACCCAAAAACTATGAAGTTAAATCCTAATGGCAATATCATAATTTATTATTATTATTATTAAGAATTTTAATGTATAAATGATTGACAACTAACTTAAGTAGTTTCTATGTACATGGTTACAACATAAGACTTATTACCGGTATAGAATGTCTCAATGTAATTAATAAACTAATAAATTGATGGATTAATAAATTTAAAATACCATAAAATAAAATGTATATAAATTGTAATCTTTTTGTTGGCAAGTTGTTTCCATAGAGGGCAGCTCCCTTTCAATTGAAAACTTTTAAAGCTACATTCTTCTAATTAAAGGATTTAGTAAGACTAGATAGTCATTCTAATTAACATTAAACGATAAATACATGAGCCCTTTGAGTTCATCAGTCTTATAACTTGTGAAAGGAATAAAAGATTTTGCCTTGTCCAAAGCATATTTTATGAACTCCTCCACAATACCTTTGGTTACTCCATTCAAGTAGAGAAAGAAATATTTCCTCAAATCATCATCAATGGACAAAGATCTCCTTTCAAATACTCCTCATATATCATGTATAGCAGCCTTGTGGTCGTAGTTTGAGATAACTAAATTATTTTATTTTGTCATAAGCTTTGTATAAACTTGTTAATTATCAAGTTGCTAGTCATTTTTTTTCCCAATATATCGATTTTTTTGTATCATGCATATGGCCATTTTAAAAGAATTGACTTCCTATAGTAGTTGTGATTTTTATATTAGTACAACTTCAATAATAAATAATAACGTCAATTGTCTTGAGATATTTTTTTGAATGTAGTTGAATTAATACCCCTTAATTAGAAAGGTGTGCTTCATTCTTACTAAAAATGAGAACACACCCCATAAGATATAAACCACCATTTTGATGATTACATTTTGATATGATATTCTATATTGGGATATTTTAAATCACATGCTTCTTTCATCTTTGATGTGTTCATCCAATGATATCTAACTGATCATAATAAAACACTCTTTCTTTGACCAAACATCACTTAGATTTGATAATATTACCCCCTCATTTTACTTTATGCAATGATTTTAAAGAAATTTTATTGTCATATTTGATTATTTATATATATGTTTGATTGAATAACCTTCTATTTTATCCAAAATGGGGATGATTACTATTTAGTATGAAAATGGGGTTCACAAGTTTAGCTATGTAAACAAGGAATTAAACCTATTTCATACACATTACATTAAAAGGAGAATAAACTCAATACATTCAACCTCATTTCTATTGGGAAGAGGGTTGAATACTAATTGAATTCTATTCCTTTTGATTGAGTTGAGGATGCAACTGAAAGGGTGTGAATTGAGTACAAAATCTACGGTAAGAGGGTACATGCATGAACTAGCAAATTGGAATGATTATTCTACCTGATCCCGAGACAGAAACTTCAAGAACATGTATCTAAAATGAAAAAAAACTATAGAGGTACACCTTTGACTAAAATTTAGAGTTGAATTCAGTGGACTGAGTCGCCTAGAGCGCCTTGGTCCTCCAACTATTGCACACCAACTTAGATGTAGCTTTATGAGAATTAGAACTAGCTTCCTATGAAATTTAAAATGGTTTTCTAGGGATTGAAATGCCCAAGGTGCCCTAGTCTTGGACAGGGGTTCCCAGAGCACCTTGATACATGGTTTTCCTATCCTAGTTTCGATTACTAGTCTGTATCTATTTGCTATATCTCTCATGGTCTTCCTATTTCCACCAAAAATATGCAACTTCAATAGGTGATGCAACGCTCTCGGGATAAGTCCTCCATGTGTTGATGCAATAACATGATAAATTACATAAAATTCATCATGAGATCATAATTGAAAACATAATTGAAGATACCTAGATATAGTTTGTTTCTCCTTGAATTAGATCTGATCGTGAAGTGTTTCTCTTTAATTGGAATGATAGTGTAATGATAGGATGCAATAATGAGATAATAGTATCTTAATGAAATGAATAGAGAGAAATGCCTTACATAGGGATTTCATGATAAAATCACCTTTAGGACGACTTAGAATTACCATATTTTTGCATGAAGCTAGATTTGAATAGGATAAGACCGCCTTATTATCCTCCCATAATTCAAGGAAAAAAGAACATGATCAACATGCTTTTATCGACATGGTCTCAATAATTTTAGCTTGAATTTCTAGGAATGCGAGATAATAACGTTCTAATGTCAAAATTAAGTTTGTGCGACAATATATAATGTTTAGGTGGGGGAAACATGTCTTGAGATTTAAAATAGGGCAAGATCTATGATAAATCAAGATAATAATAGATAAATGGCACACCTAAAATTAAGGGCCCAAATAAGAGTGTGATGATGGAATAAGACTCATAATACTAAATTAAATGTTGATTAATTACAATAAATGTCCTATAATGCATAGAGGAATGAGAAATACTAAAATGGGTGTTAGGAGAGTGTAAACTTGGACCCTAATTAATGGTCTACAATTTATGATGCTACAATTACATTGATCCATTTTAAGAGTTTCTAATTCTATTCTTTTTCAAATGAGACTATGTTAATATAAATCATCAAATTTCCTTTGACATATATGGATTTTATATCTCTTTGTTCTCGTAAGTCTAGCCCTTCATATAAAGCATTGAATTTAGCATCATTATTGGTTCCAATTGGAAGTTACTTTGAAATAACCCAAACGAGAATTATTACCTCATCTATGAGAATCCATATAGAACTTGAGGCCCTAAGATTTCCTTGAGAGATTGCATAAAAATTTCATTTTATTTTTCCACTAATAGGGTCATCCATTTTGCTATATTTCATTTACTTGACAAGGACAATTTGCTTTTTGTTAGATAATCTATTTGTTGGAAGCCTGATAAGTGTTCGTTTCTTCATTTGGGCTATCCCAATTACCAAAAAAATTTTTTAAAAATTTAAACCTTTATATGTTGAAATTCATAAATTTCAACTTTAGTATTCTTAATAGCTCCTTCTAGGCTTGTACTTTTATTTTTATATATTTTTGCATTTCTCTCTTTCTAAATTTGCCATAAAAATATGGAAGGGATCACTATCCATTTTCAAAAATAGGTTGAACTAAGTTACAAGAATGCAAACAACTCTTGAATAGATCTAAAATGTCCTTTAGGAAATCCCCCTTCCAGTGTAATTGACTAAGCACCCAACACCAACATTGATAGGCAAAAGGACATCATAAAAGTAAGCTATAAACTATTTCTTCAATATCTTGACACATTGGGCATATTGAGGGTCCTTGTAAACTAATAGATTTGTAGTGTCGTAAATTGTACATCTTTACTCAGTGTGTCCAATCCCACTCTCTCCTAGCACCCATTTTGGTATCTCACATTCCTTTATGCATTAAATGACCTTTATCAATTTAAATTAATATTATGGGTCCTCTCTTAATTTATCTCACCAAAATCTTACATGAGCCCTTATATCATAGGTGTGCCCTTTAATATTTCATCTCCTCATTTCTCACCTATCTAGGCCCTATTTTAACATGTGTGGTCTTTCGTATTTTATCCCAACCTCAAAACTTAATTTACATTTAATTTTATCCTCTCCACAACATTTCAAATCTCTGGTTTGAATTTGGGACTACATCGGAGGGAGCAAGGCACCCTGCTCACCAATGTTTTGGCTCAAATTTGAACCACATAAGGGCTAGCTTGGTTAAGCAAGAATTTTTTGCCCATATTGGCCTACTTCAAGTTTTGCAGCCCAAAATTCTTGATGAGGTATATAAGACATATCTTTCAATTCATTTTCATGATCTTACCTCATGCTAACATTATCATCCACATCAAAAGTAATCATTCTTTTGTTGAAGTATAGCATCAATCAGTAATATGATCTAATTGAGTCATTTAACAAATTAATTTACTAATGAATATGCATTGTATCTGAATCGACTATTACATGATTTGATTATTTTAGATAATTAACATCTATCGATTAATATATTAATCGATTCTATGTAATGTCTAAGTGTGAATTGATTCCTTGTTAATTTGTGTTAACTAATTAATCTTTGACGTGTTAACACATGAACTGATTCAATGACTAAAACATTTATTTTTAACTTGTTGCTAAACATGTTTTATTTAATCGTCTTTGGAAGAGTCATGATGATAAGGGAGAGTCGTGTTGGCTATGAAAGTTGTGTTTGTTGGATTAGCTTCTATGCTACGTATATATATATCCAACCTCTCCCTCAACCTTGTGATAGATATTGTAGCAGATATAAGTATTACAATTCAGGCTTACATTCTATATATTCGAACTGTTCAAAATCAATAGTAGTCTGTGATCCTGTCTTCATAATTATTAATCAAATTGGATTCTCTCTTTTGTGTCGTGATTCATCTACCTACTGCAGATCATCATTGAGGACTTGATTAAACTTATATATATATTTGAATTGTATAGGTTCTATCCTAAGAGTAGAACATGTTCATAGGCAATTAGAATCAAATTATAATCTGATCACCAAAAATTAACATGTTCCTCAAGAGAAGATCTAATTCAAGGAGAAACAAGCTACTTCAAGGCATCTTCAAGCATTGTTTTATGATTTCATGATATTTGATCATGTTATTGTATTAACACATGGTGAACTTTACCTAAGAGAATTCCACTACCTATTGAAGGTATAATCACTTACATTCAAGCATTCCATTTTTAGTTCTAGCCTCTACTACCTAACAACACGCTTTCAATTCAAGTTCAATTCAATTCAATTTCAAGGTTAATTCCTAGAATTTGTATTAGAGAAAGGTTCATCTAAGATAAGATTAACTACTTGAGGAAGGTACGAGATGACACAAGACATCTATTTCAAAGCACCAAGGTTTGATGGCACAAATTACTCTACTTGGAAGTTGTGAATGGAATATCATTTTAATTCTCCACCGCTTCAAATATGGGACATTATCAAAACTAGTTATACTACTCCAAATGGTGGTCCTACTACTTCGAATGAGATCAAGGATCATGAAAATAATGCCAAGACAACCAGTATACTTGTTAGTAGTTTGAGTGACTTAGAGTTTTTTAAGATCAATGGATGCACAAGTGCAAAGAAAATTTATGATAAATTGAGCAACATTTATGAAGCAGATGAGAAGACCAAGAAAGTCAAAATGAAGAATCTAAAGTAGAGATTTGAGACATTGAGGATGTTTGAAAATGAGAACATTGAAGGTTACCTACACCGAGTGAATGAGATAGTGAATGCAATCAGAGGTATTGGTGGAAAAATGGAAGAAAGTGAAGTTGTGATAGAAGTGATGAGAACACTACCTAATTGCTATAAACCTAAGAAGTATGGCATTGAAGAAATTCATGATATGAATAAATATACTTTGGATCAGCTCTATGGATTGCTCTCTACCTTTGAAATTTCAAATTTTAGTGAGCAACACAATGAGAAGAAGGAAGCAACATTCAAGGCTACTAAGAATATTGAAGATGAACTTGAAACAAGCAATGACAAGGATGAAGTGGATGAAAAATTTGTGAGAAGACTAAAGAAAGGATCTAAGAAATACAAGGGTAAGCTACCCTTTAAATTTTTTAATTATGGAAGAACTGGTCATTAAGATTTTAGATGTACTTTCAAGGAGGATAACTATAAGAGATCGGATGATGATAACAAGAGAAACAATGACTATAGGAGGGATGACAAAAAAAGAGCATATGACAGAGATAAGTCTAGAAAGAGTTTTTGTTCAATGGAGACCTATTTCTCTAAAGATGAAGATGGTGATGAATCAAATGAAAAATTATTGTTTCTATCCATAGAAGAAAAGGACGGTGAAAGGTATAGTACTCCGCATGATGAAAATAACAATGAAAAATCAATGTGTGTGAAGACTACACTGCTATAAAGGGGAAAAAAATTGAAATGGATGCTCTAGGGTTTCCACCCAAGGAATGAAGACCTCTAGAGTTTTTTTTTTCAATCTGGGGCCTTTACATTCAAAAGAGGATGGGGAATCACTAGATCTAGTCATGAATCAGATCAAGACTTAATGCTAAGTGAATTTAGATTGAAGGGAGTATCTTATTTTGTGAGTTGAAGTGTTGAAATTGGGTGAAATGCTAAAAAATGAAGGTAAAAGCATGAAAACAATGAGCTACAGTAGCAGGATTTTCGCGTGCACCTAGAATTAAGCAATGTAAGTTGAATCAAACCTGCTCCCCAAAATTGCTCAAAAATTGTTGAGACAGTGGCGCATCACATTAGTCCTCCAAACTTTTCTCACACCAAAGGGAGATGATTCATCACTTTGAATGAAGATATATATGAGGAGTGCGGCTCTGTACCTATTTCCTGCACACAGAATGAAAGGGAAATATGTTGGGAATAGGGGTTTGCCTTAGGTCAAACCCTGGTTTTGGAATTAACCATGAAATTGAAATAAATGTAATTGAAATGACTGAAAGGAAAGGATCTCCTTTTGAGGGAGATGTTGAATTATGACTGAAAATTGAATTATGATACCTCCTTGTGAAGTTTTGCTTGACTCCACATGGGATTAGGGTTTAGAAATTCCTCAACAAAATAGGATGAATAATTTCTCTTTCAATGCTTGAAACTTGACTTTACTACTTCTCCTGAGCTGAAAGAAGACTGATTGCTACTCAATTGCTCTTGAATACTTGAATGCTTGATCTCTTGTGTTCTTTCAATGCTCCTTTTTTCTTTATCATCAAATGAGAGGGGAAATCCACTTTATATACTTGCCCGTCGATGAAAATAGATGATTTTTCGACATGAGCCGACATAGAGAGAAATCTCACTCAATTTTGAAATAGGACCAAGGGGTCAAATTGGGCCCAATTTAGGGAGGACCATGGCAAGGTCCTCACCTATTTTGAGGCAGGCACAAGGTGCTATGTGAGGTGCAATTTGAGTTTAGATGTCATTTGTGATGTGCAAGAGCATAATTAGGTCTTCAATCGAGTCAAGGGGCACAAACACTAAGGTGAAGACCCAAATGCAGTTGAAATTGCAAAGGATGCAATTTTAGGATGCTACAATTGCATGCAAAAGTGGAACCTAAAGCTTGGATAATTGATTTTGGATGCTCAAATCATATGGCATTTGATAGAATGAAGTTCATAAACTTTGAAAAATATGATGGAGGATCAGTGAAGTTTTCTAGTGAGGAGTTTGTACCTATCTGTGCTAAAAGAACCATAACCATTGATGGTAAGCATAAGACAAATGATGTTTATTGTGTTAAAGGTTTAAGGCATAATATTTTGAGTGTGAGTCAGATGTGCAGTAAGGCTAAAATCTCATATTTCATGGGTCCAAATGTGAGACCAAAAAAGGGAGTTTCAAAAGATTGGTTGTAGAAGGCATAAGAACAAATGGCAATGTCCACTATGTGAAGGAAAATAAAGGAAGTGGCTATTTATTGGTGCAGAGCAGTGAATGTTGGTTATGGCATAAAAGGTTGGGACATGTTAACTTTGACATTGTGGTAAAGACTAGTTCTACTCATGCTATGAGAGATTTACCAAATATTATCAAACCTACTAATATAGTATGCAAGGAATGTTAGATAGAAAAGAAAACAAGGTGTATTCTACCACAATACCTTTGGAGTTGATTCATACATATCTATGAATCAAGATATGGAAGGAGTGAGAGGGAGTAAGGGAGAGATAAGTGAGATAGAGATATGTATGGATGGAAGGAGGTAGAGAGATAGAGAGAAGTAAAGAAATAGGAAGGGAGAGGTAGGGGGCAGGGAGAGGTGAGATAAAGATGAGAGAGAAAGTGTGTATGTGTGTGTTAGGTAGAGAGGAAATAAGGAGTAGAGAGTGAAGGTTGAGAGATTGGTAGAGAGATAGGTCTAGAGCTTGAGGGAGAGAGGAGGGTGTGAGATAGAGAGAGGTGGAGAGAGAGAGAGAGAGAGAGAGAGAGAGAGAGAGAGAGAGAGAGAGAGTGAATGATGATAGGAGCTTGCTGATTATTAAAAATTATCTGACTAAAAAATATATTATCTTCTAAAAATTAGAATTTGCATTAAAACTCCTATATATCTAAAACCATAATCAAACATCCTACCAATACATGCATGAAATATAAATTAAAGTATAATAAAGTAAAAGCACATATTGAAATATCATTTCAAAAGATGAATGCATTGTGTTATGGCTTGGTAGTGACTGAGGCAGACTCGGCCACTACCAAGCCATAACATGAGTTCTTTATAACATAAGTGCACTATAAAATGCTCATGTAATAACACAAGCACATTATGGATTGGTAGTGATCAATCCTAGGCTTAATCACTACCAATCCATAACATGAGTGCATTATAAAGTGAGCATACTTCAACATGGTTTTCTTATATCTTGGATGGGACCAAAAGTTATTTGGCCACTTTTTGGTCCCCCATTTTTCTAGACTTACCCCTATTTGAAACTTTTTTTTATCTCCCTCATTCTTTAAAAAAAATAAACTTATAAACTAGATTTCAAGCACAACACATCTTTTTCTTGTCACATCTTCAAACTTTGAGGGTGGTTATCTTCAATTTCTTATCCAAGATCAATATTACTAATTTAAGAAAAGGTATTCACTTTTGAGCCCCTTTTGGTCCTCCATTTCGATGCACATGCCTACATCTCTTCTATGGAAATAATTTCAACATAATATCCCATCAATTTCTTTTCTTTTAGATAATCATCCTAGAACATCCTTGATGTTATTACTTTACAATTAAATTCCTTCATATTCTTTTCTATCTTGGTTTTTTCTTGAAATTATTGTTTGAAAGAATTTGTATTCCACCCCCTAATCCAACCTTTTAGGTAAAATATTTTTTTATTGAAAGTGAACATATTAGATCGTTTTTGCTTTGGTTCCTTTGTCCACTAGTGCTAAATTGATTCTATTAGGTCATCTCTTTTAAACAATTTTTTTAACTTGAACTAGCATTTTGTGGATGGTTTATCCTCCAAAATAGCTAACATTATTAAAAGATTATCTACACATGCAATTGGACACATGGATAATTCTAATAGATAAGGGGATATGCCATTTGATAGAGAATGAAAGTGGTCTAATCACTATGCAATATTTATAAATCTTGCATATTCATTATTCCATGTGAAAAATCTATTTTTGTGTTCTACCTCCATCAAGTTGGAATAACTTAAAATCTTTTAGAAATCTTATTCAGAATGTGAAGTTTTGGATAGGCTTCCATGTTTCTCTGAGGAGAGAATTGCATTGAAGTATCCACCAAGTATAAATATTTTGGTAAGGGAGAAATGGAAAAACTCTTATGTTGAAGTCTCCACAGAGAATTTTTTACCAGATTTTACAACAATACATAATATTATACTATGTAAAAAAAGTAATTTGTTATATATATATATATATATATATATATATATATATATATATATATATATATATTTGATCGGTAATGGGTCGAAGCCGATAAGGCGTACATACCCTACCCCCTTGTGGGATTTGAACTTGTGACCTCTCTTTCAAGAGCACAAGTTCTCCACCACTAGGCCAACTCAAGTTGTACTAATTTGTTATTTTTTTATATTTTATAAAAAAAAATAAGAATAATACAAAATGGTGTATAGAACAATCTAGTGTTGAAAATTTGATTTTCAACTTGAATTTTTTGGGGTGTGGGGTACCTCATACCCCTTGTCATGCCAAAAGGTAGAGGTGGGGACCTACACACCTTGACCACCTCTTTTAAGGGGGGTATGGGGGGTACGGGTGAGGCTGGGGGGGTATGGATACTACCCATTTAGCCCCTTTGGGAGTTGTGTGTGGGGATGGAGGTTGACTCCCCACCACAAAAAATCATATTCTTTAAAATAATAATAAATATTTTATTATTATTTTCTAATAAGATAGAAAACAGCCACCCCACCTCCACCTAACCACCTTGTATGTTGGTGGTTCTACCTATGGGCCACCCAATAGATACTAGGTAAATAAATGTCTATTGAATGAGCTTTTTTATTTTAGGAGGCAAATTCAAATACCTCTCATTTATTCAAATGGAGGCCTTTTTCAAGAATTTTTTTAAATAGGCCAAATATTATGGTTTTTGTCATGAGGTGATGATTTTTACTTTACATTTAGTTTTAAAATTTATTTCTATTAGATTTTTTTGGTGTAGTTCTTGTTCTCAAGCTGAAAATCATGTAAATTATGTTGATTAGGCTAAAAGGACGATCACAAATCCTTAACTAATCTAGCTAAAATCAAACACAAATCAATGAAATAAATGCATAGATAAGAATAAATTCAAATAAAGGAAACTCCCTCATCCTGCATTGTGACTTCCACTGTTCTTCTCCGAAATTGCGTGGGTGGCTCTCAGGTATTGCACTGAAATTCCTGCATAAGATTGGCAATTTCTTTGAAGAGTGTGATGTAGTACCCCTTACTCGATTAGACTTTTAGACTCATGTTTGACTTCAGTTTACTTTTTCAGTGGATACATTATTGTGATATTTTACTTAGACATTATGCAGTATGGTGATATGCTTTAATTCGATTTGCAGTGTATGTTTTTCATGCAGTATTTCCTTATGGATGTTAAATGTGATTTTTATTGGATTACTGACATGGACTGACACATTTACTTTATACGTGCAATGTGTTATATACATGTTACGTGTTTATGAGTGTATGGGGTGCGAGGGGATGATTTCCCTTCACTCACTTCGTTGAGATAGGGAACATCATGATTCTCCTTCATCGGTGTGTGTGTCATATCTTTTATATATGTCTATATGCACGTGTGGTTTGTTGATGAAGGGCATTGCAGGTACAAGTACCGGGTAGGTACGGGGTATCGACTCCACCTGGTTTCACAGGTCTGAGTGTACCTTATTTGTCCGATGGAGTGGAGGAGATAGTAGGTAGACCCTAAATGTGATCTGCAGTTACACTCATGTGACTGTCGTCAGTCGGTCATCAATTCCCGTTTGACCGGTATGCGAGTCTTGGTTCTTTGACATTTTCGTTTTGTGAGTCGTGGTGTGGTTATTTCTCGTTTTGTGTGCTTCTAGTTAGTTAGGAAAGTTAGTTTGAGTGAATAGTATTATTTCATGTTGGTGTATTTGAATTAAATTAATATGCCTTTGCGATTATTGATTTAGTTAAATAAATTGAGTTATTGAATTTAAATTGATAAAGTGCATGTTATATTTAAAAAGTAATTGTATTTAATAAAAAAAATGAAATAAAGTTAAATAGTATGCTATTGGAATTTTTAGATTATATGTTGAGTTAATTTCAAAATAAGGAAAAGGAAAAGGAAAAGAAAAAGAAAAAGAAAATATCCCCATTGACTTTTTAAGAGGAGATTAGATTTTTCCCTTTTATGGAAAATTGCTATTGGTTGAATGAAAACTTTAACCTAAAAGTTTTTTAGGTTAATTTTTTTCATATATTTACTTGAGAGTTCACAGGAAGATGGGAAAGGAATTTTTTGGAAGCTAAGTTTGGAAACAAAAAATTGGAGATTGGAATATGGATTGAAAATTTTGGTGTGCAAGTTGAGGCTCATCTCAAATTTTTCTTCTAGGAGTGCATTTACAGGTTGGATAGACTTTATCTTTCCTTTTGTTAAAAAAAGCTTTAAATTGAATATAAGTTGTGGGAATTGAGTGATTTATATTTGAAATAATATTTTCCCAAATCAAATTTGTTAATTGTGAAGAAATTGAATTTTAGAACCAAAAATTTAATTTCTCTGTGTGTGTTTTCTAGATGAGCAATTTGTTTTAAATCTTTTCATTTCAAGACTGGGAGTAAAAGATTTATTTTTCTGTGAGAATGGAGGTTTTCAGATTGTTAAAACCAAGGGATATGGTGGCCAATTTTTTGCAATTTGACCTCCCTGTTTGTGTGTTCATGATATTCCTTGTGTGTGGGAATAATGAAAATTTGAATTTGATCCCCTCTGTTTTGTTTAAATTTCACTTGGTTTTTGCCCAAAATCAATTAATTTGGGTCTTTTATGAGTCTGTTAGAATACAAAGGTTTCTATCAAGAAATTTTTTTCATTCAAAAAAAAAATCAGATTATACTCTGTTTTAGCAGAGTTATTTTGTTCTGGAAAGAAATTTAAAAATAAATAAATAAATAAAATAAAAACCACGTGGCAGGGGACCCACCTCCCCCCACCACGTGGAATGGTAGCTGCTTCTACCATAGGGTAGCAGCACTACCATATGGCAGTCACTACTACCATATGGTAGCAGTGCTACCATAAGGCAGTAGACCACCAGTTCTTTTTTCCTAGCGCTGTAAAATGATTCCGTCAGTTCTTTTTTTCTAGCGCTGTAAAATGATTTCTTCAGTGAATTTAATGTTATGCAGATTTAATTTTATATATATATATATATATATATATATAGTAGACACCTAAAAATGTCTCATTGATCATGTACTAATTATTCGTCTAATTAGTTAAATAATTATTTAATTATTTAATTAAGTTAATTAATCTTATTCTTCTAATTTCATATTTCCTCATAATCTTACTAATTATTCTATTTTCTATTTCTATCATCATTTAATCATTTTAATCATTTTTTAAATATTAATTAAATATTTATTATTTAATTAATTATGGTAATTCCCCAATTTAAATAATCTTTATTATTTAAATGAATTAATTCTCAATTTCTATCTCTAATCATATAATCATTAAACCCTCTTCTAAATATTAATTGAATATTTATTATTTAATTAATTGTGATTTTATCCTTTAAATTAAATAATCTTTATTATTTAATTAAATTCCATTTCTAAATAATTAAATAGTTTCTTTAAATTATTTAATTAACTAATTAATTCTTCAATTCCAAATCCTCAAATTCTAATTTCATTTAATTTCATATTTTTCTAATTTCTTCCAAATACAATTACATGTGCATGATTTCAAAAACCAAATTGAAAATCAAAGTCAAGTTCTAAATATATTCAAATGCTAAATTGAATTAAAATAAATTCAATTATTTGAATAAATATCATGCAAAGATTAAATTGAAAATCTAAGTCAAAGTGCAAACACGTGCTAAATTAATTAATTAAATCATTTATTTCTTCAACTTCTATTTCCATCTTTCAGCTAGCTTTTTCTAAATTAAGCTTTCTTTGTCATCCTCTTTATTTCCTCCAATCATTCTTTTTCTTCCTTCAGTCAACTTTTTCTCAATCAGTTGACTCAATTAATCTATTCAATCTATTCAGTTTCACTCATACAATCAGCAATTCAATTATCAATTTTCATGTGAGCTCACCTGAGTTCCACCTCTTAATCAATTTGTTCCACCTTTCAATCAATCTTCTCCAAAAATTTATAAATTGAGCATTCAATCTCCATTTTCTATCAATCTCCTCCTCAACCCTGGACAATTACTCTGAATCATGAACTTCGAATCTTTGTGTCACTTGCAGGTTACCAGCGCAATATTTGAGAGCCATCATACCACAGAGAAGAGAAGAGCAATGGAAATGATATGTGTAGACACCCAAAATTGTCTAGTCTAATTAAATAAATATTTTATTTATTTAATTATCTAAGCTTAATTCTTCTATTAATTAAATAAATCTTTATTTATTTAATTAATTCATTTATCCTCTTCTAGCCTTATTTCTCATTTAAATAAATACATTTATTTATTTAAATTATCCTTTTCCTAAATTAAATAAATATCTTATTTATTTAATTGATCCCACTTCTTCTATTAATTAAATAAATCTTTATTTATTTAATTTAATTCATTAACCTTTTCTACCCATGACACATGTCATTCATCTCTTAATTCATACACTACCTACCCCTTTCATTATTTTATTATTTCTTTTACCTACCCTCTAATCATAGCCGACTTTCTTTTACACCTCTCAATCTTATCCCTCCATTTCATATAGTGTCTTCTATATAAGAGGATACTTCCTTCATTATCAACCCTGGTTAATCAATCATCCTAATGACCTAACTACTTGATCAATTGACTACTTGGCATATGCGATCCTACTTGCAACCACATTCTGTTATTTGTTGAGCTCTTGTGCATATAAAATCTGAGAGCAAATATATCAAGCAAGATCAATGGAGATAGAAAGAATGGAGATCCAAACCCTATTGGACTTGTGATGGTATAATCTTTGTGATTTCATTTGATTTGCATTGTCTTAGGTAATCTTCATATGTTATGGTGGATCTTTGTTGTTGTTAGGCTAGGGTTTTGTGGTTGAATTCATTTAGCCTTTCTATATCGTTATTATTGTTATCCATTTTCACCATATACATTTTGGCACGCCCCGTGGGACATGGATTTTTTTTAGATCTATGTTTTTTGCAGATTTTTCTAACCCTATATTGCTATTTTGTAAAACAATTTGGAGAATAACCTTGTGCAGCTAGGGTTTTGGACACAAAATCAAGATCTTGGAGAGATTCGATCATATCTCACAAACGGATGGGAAATTCTGCATAAAATTTTTTTTGCAAGTTGAAGAAAGTATCAGGAGCTCTCAATCCAAAATTCAAAATTTTTGGAGCATATTTTCATTTTCTATGAATTTTTTATGATTTTTCATAAAAAATTAATTTTGAGAGAAAATGAGAGAATTTTTTGGATTTTCTTACATTTTTCAAAATCTTTCATAATTATACACAGGATATGTTCTTTTTGATTTTAATTTTGATGCAAAATATTTCCCTAAAAATTGGATCTTTAAAAATTAGGGTTTTTCCTTATTATGATCATATCTCACAAATGGCTTTGAATTTTGACATAAAATTTTTTGTGCAGGTCAAAAAAAGTATCAGAAGGATCCAACAAAAATTTTAGATTTTTTGGATTGCGTTTTCAATTTATATGATTTTTTTATGAGTTTTCATAAAAAATTAATTTTGAGAGCAAATTAGCGAATTTTTTGGATTTTCTTACATTGTTGGAAATCTCTCAAAACTATACACAAGATCTGTTCTTTGTGATTTTAAATTTGATGCAAAATAATTCCTCAAAAATTAGATTTTTGAAAATTAGGGTTTTGCATTATTTTACTCATATCTCACAAAGTGCTTGGATTTATTGCAGAAATTTTTTTTTATGCAGGTTTGGAAGACCATTAGGACTCTCCAATAAAAATTTTAGATTTTTTGGATCGATTTTGCATTTTATATGAATTTTTTATGATTTTTCATAAAAAATTAATTTTTGGAGCAAATTAGCAAATTTTTTGGATTTTCTTACATTTCTGGAAATCTCTTGAAATTTTACAGGTGGTCTTTTTTTAATGATGAATCAGATCTTTGAATTGGTCAACAAAACGCATTGTTGAAGGCCCCTATTTCACAAAGTCTTTTGGATCTAAAATTTATCTAACTTGTGTGCTTGCAGGAAGGGGTGATCATTTGAAACAATCCAAACTACTAATAAATCTTTGTTGCAGGTCCTTGGCAGGGGTTTTTGAATTTTTATTGTGTGCCTTGTTTTCATAGACTAGCAAACACTTCAATTGGTGCACTAAAATTAAATCATTGTCTTTTGTGTCTTGAGCAATAGGCTCTTTTTGTTTAATCTTTAGAGGGCCTGTCTTCTTGTGTTGTCATTAGGACTACTAGTGAGAAGAGAACGACCCAAGTGGTAGCGAGGAAAACCCACCTCTTCCGAACCACTATAAACAACTGTATTCATGGTGAAAACTATGGATAACATGTGCTGATTAGTTCATACGGACACTATGTCTCCCCATAAACCCGTTTGATCAAATTTATTTGATCAGTAGTAGGGTGTAACCCCTACCGGCTGGGAGCCTTCTGTATTTACAGAGCTGAAAGTGCCGCATGTATGGCCACATGAGCGGATGCCCTTACTAGCACCTTTTTGTTTTAGAAGCCCAAATCCTTCTAGTTGTTGGGGCAGGAGGTCGAACCTCTGGTAGCGGCCCACACACATACAGTTCTTAGTAGAGATACAAAGTTTGCCACGGGGAGTTTTCATGGGGACTGATGCTTGACTGACCTGAGAAGTGAGTGCCGAGGGTGGAGCCAATGAGGTCAAGCATCTAAGTATCCACTCTGAATAGCGTAGCCTCGAGGGTAAAACCTCATGTGGAATCAACAACTATTGTCTTGGCCAGCCATAAGAATTGTGCTTGACTTATTTTAAACATTTTAAACATTCAAAACATTCAAGACCAAACAACAAAACATTGTGTCTTTTGTGTCTTCAAGTGTATGCAAAACATTTTTACATCAAACAACACACTTTTCTTGGAGTCATTTTGAGTCTAAACACTTGGAAACATTGAGTCATCATCAACATTGTATCTTCTTGTCACGAAAAACAGTCAAACATTCAAATTTGGTCACAACCAACAACTTCACAAATTGGAAAAATTTTACAGTCTAGCAAACAAGAGCAATCAGTTTTGGAATTCTTGAGCTTCCTAGGTTGTTTCTCCAGGTTTTCATCTAGCATTCAACTTGTCTTTGGGTCTCACAAAGTCCATCATTGCTTTACATCTTGCATTAAATTCATATTTGTCTAAACTTGAGTCAAAAGGTCACTTGCTTGTCCTCATCATACTTTGTTAACACACTACATACAACAACACTTTGCTAAGTGGTCCCTCATCAAGGTCTATCACCTTTGGGTCTCATTTGGTCTTACTTAGAGTCAAGGTCAACTTACCTCATCAAGAGAAACTATCCTCTCTTTGGAAGCCACACCTACTCTACTACATACATACTTGGTCTTACACTTTGGACATTGCAAGTAGACCTCAGATTCATTTGCATTCTATCCAACTCTTGGTCTTCCATACTCTTTCCATTTTCATCTAGTCTCACACATCTTGGTCAATACCTAGTTCATGGTTGAAACCCATTCCCAAAAATCTAGGAGAGAAACTAAAGAGGCTCAAGAGTCCCCAAACATGAGCTCCTATGAGTATGACAATGATATCTTTTTCAATTCTGATCATACTACATTACCTGACATGGATGCCTATAGAAACATTCCAAATGTTGAGAACATGGACACTACAAACAACAATGATACACACAATGACAATATGGACAACTTCTCTGTACATTCGACAGATGTGGAAGAATCCATTATGGACCCCCGCTTTAATCGATTGATTAAGGAAATAATGAGGAGGGATAGACAATACTTCTTACAAATGATGGCACAAAGTGGAGCCAAGATACCTCATGATTTTGACATGTCTCAAATAATGGAAAATCGACCTTTGCAACAACCTCACTCCAACATGGATCAAAGGAGGCCTAATAGTGGAGGCAATAGAAGACCACATCTTATGCCTGAATCACCATCATCTTTGTTTCAAAAACCAGAGGTCCCACATACACATGGTCAAGCATATGATACTCACCTTCGCAGACCATTATGGAAGTCTTATGCAGAAAGATATGCTCAATCACATACCAATGCTAAGGATCAACCACCAAAGCAATTGGATATTCAAAGGCATGCTCAAAATTTGGACACAAGGAAACCCCATGTCAAATTTGGGGGCAACACATTAGAACATGACATGCCTGTAGAGTATGGTATACATGGACAAAATAGATATTTCGTTCCTCAACATGAATCTATACCAAGTGGTCCATATATGCAGCATCACTATAGACATCCTCCATATGAACATGTGTATGATCAATATCATCCATATATGCAACATGCTCCTCCTCCAATTGGTGCCTCAAGCATGGGGTATGGTCCAAGAAGTCGATCTCCACCTAAGAGCAATTTGGAGCAACAAATCAGGGACTTACAAAAGAAAATGGAGGACATAAACACACCAAAGCCAACATACACAATGAGAGACATATGTCCCTATCCATTTGACAAAAGCATTCCAATGCCTCCTTTTCCTACACACTTTGTGACACCTAAATTTGATAAGTATAGAGGAAAAGGGGATCCTAAGGCACACATAAGACATTTTTTCACAGCTTGCATTGAGATAGCAGCAGAAGAGACATATTTGATGAGATTATTCCCACAAAGCTTAGGTGATCAAGCTATGGAATGGTTCTCCCAACTTCCACCTGGAATTAAGTCATGGGGTGACTTAGCAGAGGCATTTATTCAACATTTCTCCTACAACATAGAGACAGACATATCGGTCACTACCTTGTGCAACACCAAGCAAAAAGAGGGAGAGTCTTTTGCATCATTTTTACAAAGATGGAGAAATCTAGCTAGCAGATGCTCTTGTGAAATTCCACAAAAATAAATGGTAGAGATGTTCACCCAGAATGTTAACAAAGACATTGGTTATGACTTGAGAAAAGCTTGCTTATCCACCTTCAAAGACGTCATTGAAAAAGGCTTAGCGACAGAAAAGGTCCTAATTGAACAAGGAGTCATTAAGATATTCAAGGAAAACAAAGATGACTTTAAAGGAAAAGACAAGCTGAGATTTTGGAATAAAAACAAGAACACAGTTAATGATGGTGTTGTTGACGCCAACACAATGCGACCCAAATTCATTTTTTCTGGATCAAGTTCTACAAACAATCAAGTGAATACTCAAACAACTTCCAGATCATGAAGGAAGTACACTCCATTGGGAGAACCACTTGAGTCAGTTTTCAAAAAGCTAGTGGCAAACAAGGTAATCACAGTTCCAGATTTTCCTCCATATGAACCAAAGGTTAAACCAAATTGGTGGAATGATGATGAATATTGTGAATTTCATAAGAGCAAGGGTCATAAGACAGGAAATTGTCATCGACTGAAGAACATCATACAAGATCTCATTGATAGAGGTGACATTGAGATTGAGGGACACTCATCCAATCAAGAACATGAGATGTTTAAGGAACCATTCCCAAAGCATGACAAGGGAAAAGCTAAAGCCACAGATGACCAAACCAACTATACAAGAGCATCTTATAACTATGATTCAACTATCAATCACATCTCGATGGACAATTACGTCTCTACCATTATCATCAAGGACAAAAACCCTGAGAATTCTACCCAGAGACCCAAGATTGTCTTAAAAGGTGTTGGATCTTCTTCCGAACCTACCTCTGAATGTCATGTTACAACCCGTCGAGGTAAAATCACTTTGCAAGGTGCTCCAGCCAAGAACATCGCTTCCTCATCAACCAAACCTGAGTATGACCTTGTAGAAAAATTAGGGAAGACACCTGCGTTCATCTCCATTCTTGAGCTCCTACGCATATCCCCCGCACATAAATCCATTCTTGACAAAATCTTGAGAGAAACTCCTATTCCTACTGATCTAAACGTGGACCAGTTTCAAGCCATGGTGGGATACCTTTCCATTCCACACTCCCTTACATTCACAAAAGCTGATGACGCCTCCATAAGTCAGCCACATAATGCACCTTTACACATTGAAGCCTTCATACACAAACATAGAATCAAACGAGTCCTGATAGATGGAGGAGCAGGTCTAAACATTTGTACATTGGGCACTATTAAAAAATTGGGATATTCTGATAAAGCCGTGAATTCTACAAACAAAATTACCATCAAGGCATATGATGATGAAGAGCGTTCATCTAAAGGTACAGTCACCTTGCCTCTCAGAGTTGGACTAGTTACAAAGGATGTGTTTTGTCAAGTACTTGATCTGGATCTCACATACAACATATTGCTAGGACGTCCTTGGATTCATGAAATGAGGGAAGTCCTATCTACATATCACCAATGCATTAAGTTTCCTCACAATGGAGTTGAAATAATAGTTAATGCTGACCCAAATCCATTCATATATTGCAACAATCTGCAACCAAGATCAGAAATAACAATTCCAGCTAATCGAGAAGTTGTTCCATCTTCAGCATATGTGGATCCAGAATCATTGAAAGCTTCTACATCAAAATAAACAGAGCTCAAAGAAAAATTCAAGGTTAAAGACCTAGGATGTGGTGAGTATATATTTCATGTGGACCAACTTCCACTATCTCCTAAGACATTCAGTCGACAAGAACAATCTATAAACAATTTACAAGGAATTGGGTGTGAACCACCTAGTGTTGTGGCTACTGAGTCTGAATGCAAATCTCCTCCAGTGGTGCAAGCAACTCTTGATATCAATAGTCCTAAGAGTGGTTCCAGTGAAGAATCTATTGAGCATATCGCTAGCCCTCTTGATAACTCACATAGCCTTACCATATCATCCACTCATTCCATTTCCACTCCACTTCCAGACTTGGATCAACAAGAATTACAAAAGCCCTTACTCATTGGGGATCAAAAATCAAGCTTTGAAAAGAAAAATCTAAAAGTCAATAATAAAGAAAAGTCTTTTAGTCCAAATCAAAATCAAAAGCTATTGGACTTTGCAAAAATCAAGGTCAAGGATAAAAATCCAATGAAAGAAAAAGAGCAAGAGTTGATCTCCCCTAATATCAAAATAATTGGGGGCAAAAGTTCTACAATTCTAAGTCAAAAAGCATACTTGTTGATCCTAAGTCTCCATCATGCTATCCTACTCTCACTTCTTTTCAGAATCATAAGCCTTCATCACTCATCCACTTATTCTACAGATCCATCCCCTTCTGGTGATACATCATGGACCTTTAATGGAGCTTCCTTGAAGGACTTTGTTATCAGGGATGCCCAAACTTCTTCAGGTGACACGCATATGGGCCTGTGTAGTCCACACATTAGTAATTCTATCTCAGTTCCCTTATCAAGGAAGACAGTCGCTCGAGCTACATATCATTCAGTCAAGGAACAATGCAGCTACAATCACAAAGTCAAGCCTTTCACATTTGAGGTAGGTGATTTGGTTCTCAGAGAAAATCCCAAAAATCAGCAAGACAGAGAGAAGAAGGGCAAGTTCGAACCAAATTGTCTTGGTCCTTACATCATTACAGCAGCATATGGATCTGGGGCATATCAGCTCTCTATTACAGAAGGTGACCTTTGGAGGATCCTATCAACAGCATGCACCTTCACAGGTTTTACACATAGCTCTTCAAAGTATCCTAATTCAAAAATACAAAAAAATTTCAAAAATTTCAAAAATACAAAAAAATTATAAAACAAAAAAAATCGTTACTTGGTGAAAACCTGGCAAACAGGCGCCTTGTGACAAAAAAAAACATTGAAAAATCAAAAAAAGTAAAGAGAAATAATTTCATCCAACGGTGAAAACCACTTCGGTGGTGCCCTGGGCAAGTACCATGGTGAAAACTGGGTCACCAGCGCCATGCGTAGAGACATTGCTCCTCCCTCCTTCAGGATTCACTTTCATCCTTTCACATTGCACACACTCACAACCTATTCATTCATAATAAACTTACCCATTCCCATAATGGCTTGTTATTGATCTACCCAAGATTGGTTAGCCATTCATAATAAATCTCCCTTTTCAGCCCTTTCCATTCATAATAAATCAGATCCTATCTGTGGCTAAGACAAATCCTACCTCTAGTGATGGGTGTGGAACTGAGAACATCACACGTTCTGAGGAGTACAGTTTCTTCAATCTATCCGCGCACAATCCGCAATAAAGCAACATTTGCATCACAGATCCGCAATAAAGTTTCATCTTCTCCGCAATAAAGTATCGGTTTCATGGATTCAGTCAGTTTCAGATGAGACAAAGCAACAACAATGGGCTTCAACAAATCAAATCTTTCAACAGACTCAGACAACATTATGGTTCAGTGCTATCTATCCTTTCTGTGAAAGTAAACATTGTGACCACAATCAAATAAGACTTTATACAAGTGACAAGAGACACTAAACTTGAGGACTACAGTGGATGTTGGTGTCGAGTCTTGGTTTTCTTTTGATTTCATCTTTTTTGGTGACATGTCTTTTAGCTTTTCCGGGATGTCTCTGACTAGAGATTCTATCTCCAGGATGTCTTTGACTAGAAAGGAGAGGATGGGGTATCGTCACCTATTTGTATTTGTTGTCTGTGAATTGTCTCTTAGTAATGCTATGATTTGTCCAAGGATATGAGGACACTGTGAGTCTAGTATTAACTGGGGCATTCCTTGTTTGTGACTGTCTTATCTCCATGCAAATAGGTACAATGACTTTCTGGGTCAAACATATGCCTTGATTGTCATAACCTATTTTGCCATAATAAAGCTCGATGATGATAGCACACAAGAAGCTCTTTCACTTTCATATCTTCTGTCTTTCATCCCCCTTTCTTGATTGACTTTCATCATCCTTCTCGAGTCCGCGTAGCCTACTATCACATTACTGAGTATAATGATACACCAAAAACATTTGCATTTCATGTAGTTGCACCTGCATTACCACATATAAGCATTTCATACATACATATAGATATCACAACTGCATCACATCCTGCACACAACACCTGTTAGCACAATTTACATTTGCATTATCATATTCATCTGCATTACATACATTCACATTTGCATCATGCATACACATATAAATTATAAAAGAACAAAATAAAATAAAATATTGCATTGCATCATATACATATTTGCATCCATATCATAAGCATCACATAAGAACATCTCATCACATAGGTACACATGCATATAGCTGCTGCAAAGATGAATCATCTCATATATATATATATATATATATATATATATATATAAAGTGTCATGATACAATGATGTCAAAATCATATGGCTACAATCACCCGCAGGTGTCTACATCATCATACAAAATGGTACAAAATTGATACATAGGGAGCCCTCTACGGCTACGATGAACTCCATCCCTCAGAGCCGGCTGGCCTTGACAGAGTCTGAGCCCTAGAAGGACCCACCCCAAGATCATCTCTCCTGGCCCCTGTGTCCTCTGTAGCCACCCCTCGTGTCACCCTATCCGGACAGAGGAACCCACTAATAACTCATGCCAACACTACTGGTAGTGCTAATCTTGTCTATGTCATCATGTCCCATGCCACGTGTCCAACCCTCATCTCTAGTCCTGGATCCTAAAACACTCATCTCAGGGCCTCCCTATCTCCATCTCGATCATACGGAATCAGCTCCCCATCAATCGGTATCCGTAGAATCCTGTATACATCCTCTAGGGTGACTGTCATCTCCCCCATTAGCAAATGAAAAGTGCAAGTCGCAGAGTGCCACCTCTCCGCCAATGCAGTCAGCAATCCCATGTTTGCCTGAAACTCAGGCACATACAGAATATGTCTCAATCCCATAGCCTCAATAGCCGCTCGGTCCTCGAAGGTCAGCTCAGGTCACAATCTCTGAGTCGATGGGAATCTCTCCTGTGACTCCAGCATAGACAAATACTCCTCCAGTCATACAAATCAATCATCTCAGTCCTAGTGACACTCACTGTTCATCACAAAGTGTTGCTTCTATCCTAGTGGTACTCCCTATTCATCACAAAGTACTACGTGGTTTGGCACTCCCTGTTCATCACAAAGTGCTACTCACATTTGCACTCATTGTTCATCACAAAGTGCTGCTCATATTTTAGTACTCCCTGTTCATCACAAAGTACTGTATCTTGGTACTCATTGTTCATCACAAAGTGCCTTGATCTATCCTATCCTAGGGCCTCTGCTTGAGTGAATCCTCTTGAGAAGTTTCCTAATTGGCAACATATGTTCTATCACAGAATTGTCAATCCTAGCCCTATTTGCTATCCTAGTCTTCCCTAGAGGACCTGCTTGAGTGTATCCTCTCATCAGCTTATCCAATCGACAACGTATGTTCATCACAGAACTGCCGATTTGACTTAGAAGACAAATTCACATTTTTGGACACAAACACATTTTCCTAACATAAACGCAAATTTATTACATTACCTAGCATGCATTAATGACAACAATAAATGCAGCAAAGTACGAAGAGGTTTTGCGGTACTTACTGGCTCTCCTGCCTCTGTTGGCCTCTGGAATCGGCGAACGTGGTCGAATCTGTGAACCAAAGCCATCGCTGCTGACTGCTGCTGCTCTTTTCTCTCTCTGCACTCTAATCTCTTGGAGGTGTAGATGACAATGAGGATGTATTTTCCTCGTGGTCTATCTTATAGACTACCCTAGCCCTCATTTCCCGAGTCAGTCTTCATTATCCCATGACTCTGTCACTTTATCCGGTCAGTCCATTCTAGCCTCTCTTTCTTATCGAGAGATTGTCTGCAATCTTTTCAGACATTTTCATCCAATCTCTCGAGGGGGCATATCATTCCCATCTTGGGGCAACTTTGTATTAGTTCATATTATCTTCTTTGAAACAACGCAACAAGCCGCATTGTCTCAAAGAGGGGCAAAATGTAGACACCCAAAATTGTCCAGTCTAATTATCTAAGCTTAATTCTTCTATTAATTAAATAAATCTTTATTTATTTAATTAATTCATTTATCCTCTTCTAGCCTTATTTCTCATTTAAATAAATACATTTATTTATTTAAATTATCCTTTTCCTAAATTAAATAAATATCTTATTTATTTAATTTATCCCACTTCTTCTATTAATTAAATAAATCTTTATTTATTTAATTTAATTCATTAACCTTTTCTACCCATGACACATGTCATTCATCTCTTAATTCATACACTACCTACCCCTTTCATTATTTTATTATTTCTTTTACCTACCCTCTAATCATAGCCGACCTCCTTGTACACCTCTCAATCTTATCCCTCCATTTCATATAGTGTCTTCTATATAAGTGGATACTTCCTTCATTATCAACCCTAGCTAATCAATCATCCTAATGACCTAACTACTTGATCAATTGACTACTTGGCATATGCGATCCTACTTGCAACCACATTCCGTTCTTTGTTGAGCTATTGTGCATATAAAATCTGAGAGCAAATATATCAAGCAAGATCAATGGAGATAGGAAGAATGGAGATCCAAACCCTATTGGACATGTGATGGTATAATCTTTGTGATTTCATTTGATTTGCATTGTCTTAGGTAATCTTCATATGTTATGGTGGATCTTTGTTGTTGTTAGGCTAGGGTTTTGTGGTTGAATCTATTTAGCCTTTCAATATCGTTATTGTTGTTATGCATTTTCACCATATACACTATGCAATCTTGGAATAGGGAGTTTTTGATTGAATTATTATAATTCCTATTTGTTTGATATTGCATTATTTCATTGTCTTGTTTGTTAGATTCTTTGATTAGATAAGGATTCATGATTTCCCTTTGATTCTAATTGATACATTGTTTTTTTTTTTTTGGCAAGGTGGCAATGCCACTTGATATATTTTATTAATAATAAATAATTATTACAATATATTTAAAAACTGGTTCAAACTGAGCTCCCAGAGAAAAGAACCAGCAAGAAAAACTCTGGTCATTGCTCATCAACATGATTATAGAAGAGAAGTAGTGAACAATCCTCTAGCTGAAGCTAGTTACAAAATAGAGATCAACAAAGGAGCATGCAGGCTCTTTTACACATAGGAGCATGCAAGCTCGTTTTACAGAATAGGAGCATGCAAGCTTATTTACAAAATAAGTTCGTGGGATATCTTGAATGCCCTGCAACAAAGAACTCCTGCAATCAAAATTGACATGCCCCTGCACCAAAAAACAACTGCAACCAAAAAATATATATACTACAGAACGCAGAGAATTTACAAGAAACGCAAGGTTCCAAAACATGACTGACACCAACGACATGAGATCTGCGGTCCGCCATTATAGACAAATGCCAAAGGAGAAGAGGTGAATGCGGAAATGCTAGAGAGAAATGAAGCCCAAAATTTTTATGTCGTAAATGAAAAGAAAGAGGAGATATATCATACAAAACTGACAAACCAAAAGAAACGACGTACAGAGATAATCATGAAAACAATGCTATGTTAAACTTTAAATGACATATGAAGGATGGATTCCCAATGTGAAAATAAATATCTCCATATTTCGCACCAGAAGAGAGTACCAAACACACGAACAACATCAATAACAACAAACTCATCATTAATGAATGCCAAGTGATGATCAAGTAAAGCAAAGTACCTCAAATCAAAACCAAATGGAATTATGAAAAGAAATACCTCACCAAGAGAAGAGAATATCAGCTCGTATAAACAAGCAATCATATAATAAGAAAGATTAAATCCTCAACTCTCTACGAGCTATAATTAATAGGTTTGGGAAGCTCATCAAATCACCCCCCAATCGAGAGGAATCAATAACAGTTTTGTCACAACCCATATTAGCGAGGCAATCAGCCAATGCATTACCTTCACGATAAACATGTGAGATGATGAGATGCTCAAACTTATCAAGAAGAATCCATATTTGTTCAAGAATATACCGGAAATGCCAATTATCAGCTTTTCTTGCCTTGCAAGCATTAATGACAATAGCTGAATCACCTTCAGTATGAAGGTATTTGAAATTCAAATCTTTAGCCATAGCAAGACCTTCTAAAAGAGCACAAGCCTCAGCCATATTATTTGTGCCAGGAGAAATTGGCATAGCTTTTAATGCTAATAAAGAACCCAAATGATCACGAAAAACTATCCCTATTCCTGAATCACCAGGGTTTCCACGGGAGGATCCATCAAAATTCAATTTACAAAAAGGGGAATTAGGAGGTTGCCATTTTATGAAATTTCTATCTACAGATGTTTTCCGAATCCTTGGAAAGGCGGGTGATACAGGAATAATGATACTTTTCCAAGAAGAGATCATAAAATTGTCCCAAGAAGAGAACTCTGAATTCATGTTAAAATATTTTTGGACATGACCATTAACTTGCTCAATAATACTTCTTTCCAAAATCCCAAGAACAACCGATGAGTCACATCTAAAAATGCGCTTGTTCTTTCCCACCAAATGGCCCATATGACTGAAGAGAGAATTATAAACCACAAAGAAGCAAATAGAGAAGATGAATACAAAACTGGCCAAGACTGAAACATGTCCCATAAAGATAAAGGTAAAGGGAATGAAAGAGATAACTTTTGTAGGACAAAATTCCAACAACTACTCGCAAACTCACAATGAAGAAAAAGATGATTGACATCTTCAAGAGCTTTACCACATAAGACACAAGAAAAGGAGGCTGCAATATTAAATTTGACTAAACGATCACTAGTCAAAATTCTATTTTGCAGCGCGAGCTAGGAAAAAACACTAGCTTTAGGTAATACTGAGTTATTCCAATAGAACAAAAAGGCACGATGAGGAGCATTTTGATTGGCCATTTGTTGAACAGCAAAATATCCTTCTTTAACAGAGTAGTTTCCCGATTTAGAAGGGCACCAAATAAGTTGATCTTTGATGTTAGAAAGGAAAGCCACTCGGTCTTGCAAAACAGATTTAAAATTTTGAATTTCCTGCAAGGACAATGGCAGAGTAGAGGGATCCTTCCATGAGACCTTGTGAGAAAACAGATCAACACTATCTACATAATCAACCAATCTAACTCCCCATGATTGAGAAAGAACAACTGAAACAAATGCAAGAGAATCATGTTGCGAAAGAGGGAGAAAGCCATTCCAGGAGTCTTTCCAAAAAAGAATATTCTCCCCTAAATGGACATGCAAGGAGAGAAAATTAGAGACCACTTCCCTACATGAGATCATAAAGTTCCAAATAGCAGACCCCTGTGGAGCATTAGATATTGTGAAGATCCTAGCAGGGTTCTGGGAATCCAAATACTTAGCCTGCATAATTTGGCACCACAAAGATTGGGGCTTAGTATACATAGACCAAACTAGTTTGCCCCCAAAAGCCCTATTTCTTTTAGATAAGTCATGAATCCCAGCACCACCAACTTGCTTGGAAAGAGACATCTTGGTCAAAGAAATCAGTGGAATTTTTTTATCTTTTGTCATGTTGTTTTTCCAAAGAAAAGATCGAATAATCTTTTCAATTTGGGAGATGACTGATCTGGGAGCTTGAAGAACTGAGATATAGTAATTGAGAATGGCAAGATACATTGTTATTAAGATGAATTCTATATGTGTGTGTGTGTGTGTGTGTGTGTGTGTGTGTGTGTGTGTGTGTGTATGATTATTATAAATGTATTTTTTTTATGTTTGTTGTTGGAAATTTAGATTTATCCATAAATTAAGTTAATATTTAGATGCGGTATATATACATAATATGGTATGTGTATATAAATATATATTCGACGAATATATAATTATATACATATATTTATATTATTATATATATTTAATGTGATTTTTATTATTTTATAGAAATTATTTTATTTGGGATATTAATTAAAATGATGATTATGTGAAAGATGTATTATTTAATCTGGGATGATTTATTTCATTAAGTTATTATGAATTGACCTATTCAAAAAATGGGCAATTGGTTATCTGAGGATAGTTTAAATTCTAGCCTTATTAGACTAATGATGACTTCGAATTTCCTTAAAAAAGGGTGGTTGTGTTTTCTTAAATCTTTAATATTTAATTGCAAGTATATAATGATTTAATTATTTTCAAAAGATTGTTTAATTTATGATCTTTAGCGAATTTGGTATTTCTTAGCAAAGAGCTTAATTTCGTTGCAATTCTTGTAATTGTTTTGTCGTCATGTTGTAGCGGTTGTTGTACCCTCTTGATCAATTATTGTCCTTATAACCTTGTCGATGTAAACCATATTGTGTTATGTTCCAAATGGTTAACCAAGGGTTAGTAAGATTGTGCTTTCGTCACCTATGTTTTTTCGTGGTTATATGGTTGTCAGTATTGCAATAGGGTTCTCGTAGATAGACCGTGATTGTATAGTGTCCTATGGGAGAGTGGCTTTCGAGTGGGGGTCGAGCCCTAAGTGGATGGTTGGATAACCCCTCGAAAGTGAGTTAATAAGTGATAACCTAATAATTGATTAGGGGATGCGTACTTATAAACATTAAGTAAGATATTATACCTCGCGCATGGTTGAGTGCTCGTATAGACTCAAGATGCAGTGGGAAGGCCTGGAATGGCAAACTGACCACCTTGTCTTCACGAAGGGTTGGTAGGGTTCGCATGAGTCTTGGATGGAACCAAGGGTTCGGGAAAGGTTACCAGGATAACCCAAGTTGGGGCCCAAGACCTATGGAGGCCTACCTAGGGTAACAATCACAAGCTATGCAATGACACTCTCTCCTTAGGGTCACTAGTGTATTGTGATGTTGAGTTCACCTAGAGCATTGTGGAGTCACACTTGTATTGTTGACCATGTTTTGCTTGTGCTTGCTTGAGGGTCTTCTACTATCTCATAGCACGGTGGGGTGGTTCCATTTTGGGATCACATGGTTGGGTGATAGTGCCACTTCCCATCGGATGTTTAGGCTTGTGCCTTCTTGCGAGGATTGGCTTCGCAGATATTTTCATGGTTCGTGATTTTTTGGATCATCTCATGTTGGAGATTTTTGTACCTTTGAGACCTAAGTAGTCATTTGTATCAGTGGATTATGTTACCTTGGCAATTGGTAAAGATGTAATTTCATATGTATTATCGGAAGCTATGTAATAGTTGATTAATGTAATCTTAGTTTATTTGGATGTTTAATTATATCCGTTATCTTTATTCAATGTGGAAATGCTTTCTTGAAGAGAAATATATTGTAATAGTTTCAATCTTCCAACGATGAAATATGTTGTATGAATATGATTTATTTGTGTTCAATAGGTAATGATGGCAATTGTATGTTTTTTTGAGTATCCTAAGATGGATAATTGGATTAACCTTAATAATGAAATTTAACCTTTCGAATAATTCTTCGTTGGTAACCCTTTAGGAATTCTTTGTGTTAGACTTTTGCTTGTGTAATAAAGGTGCAATGTAAAAATTAAAGCACTTCATGTGGATTAAATTTAAAAAAAAAATTATTTCACCCCTAGTTGGTTAGTTTGTGTGGTTTTCCTTTAGGGTTCCTAGCGGGCATTACATGTGATCTTGACTGATTTGTGAAAATGATGTTGTTTATATAGATTTTCAACACAAAACGGGTGAGGATTTGAACTCAAGTGCTGGTTGATAGTCAACTAAAATTGATTGATTAGTGAACTCATCTTGATTGACTTGACATCTGGTTTGATTGATTTGTTAATAGGATTGATTGGTGAGTCAATTGAATAGATTAGCTAGTGGATTGAATAGATTAGCTAGTTGACTAAGTTGATGAATCAGATGACTGAATTGATTGGAGAGATAAGTGGATTGATTTATCAGTAGACTAAATAGATGGATTGGTCAGAAAAAAAACTTATTTGGAGTGAAAAGGGGTGATTGAAGAGTTAACTGAGTTAATCAACTAGTCAACTGATTTGATCAATCAGTTATGATTTTAACATGTACTGTAGGATTTTGAAATTGAATTTGATTTTCATTTTTTATTTGGATTTGAATTTGGATTTTTAAATGTTGAAATGCACATGAAATTAACTAAAATTCATTGAAATTTTGATTTGGTGAAATGTTAATTTGAAGAAATGAAATTAAATGGAAAAATTTGAAATCCATATTTTGGGAATTCGAGAGAAATGAAATTAGATGGAATTATTTGAAATTTGAATTTGGGAAATTGGAGGAATAAGTTAATTAATTTAAATAATTCAAATGAAATTATTTAAACATTAGAAATAGGATTAATTAAATAATAAAGATTATTTAATTAAGGCAAATAATCAAAATTAATTAAATAAAAAAAGATTGGTCTCGGGAGGTTTAGGACGCTCTGCAACTAGGGCACATTTTTTGAGGGTGTCGCTGGTTGTAGGCCGCCACTGCGTGCGAGGGCTCCCTGGCTTTGTTGGGCAGCCCTCGAGAAATAACTACTAGCCTATCGCAATTAATGGAGGTCGATAATGATGTCTGAAGCAAGGTTAAACCGCCCATTCTCCATGCCACCGAGAATGAGCACGCGAGATAGAATACCTTCAGCCAGGTGGTGGAGGGCAAGCAAATTCTATTCCCGGTTGATGCAAGATTTGAGGTTGTGCCACAACAGGAAGATGATGCCCATCTTGTGCGAGGAGAAGGTGAGGTTTCCCCCTCCAAGCACATCACATTAAACCCAATGGTTCAATTCTTTCTTCTATTTCTTCTGAGATTTTGAGGCTTAGGGACTTGGCATTTTTTTTTGCCGCTTTTGATGTAAATAATGTATCATCTCATCAATACATGAACAAATGCTTGCAAGATGTGTGGGTCAATAAGCTAGGGTTTCATTTTTCATTTTGTAGAATGATTCAAAAGGGTTTGTTCTTAATTTTTTTTTATAATAAAGAAAGCCAAAGCAAGATTGTCAACAAATAGTTTTGGTCGGTGGGGAATTCATCGTTCAGGGCTGTACATTGGGACCCTGAGGCTTGTAACAATGAAATTATTGCCCTTTCTTGTCCAAAATGGATAACCATTAAAAATATTCCCCCTTTTCTCCGGTCTTGTATAGATAGAATTGTCGAACCCTTGGGAAAAATTGTAAAAATTGACTCCTCCCCCTCGGTTCTTTCACATCTCGATGCTAGGTTACTCATAGCCCTAAAATCGGGTATACCCACCAAAATTGATATCTGCCTTGATAATAAAACCTTTTGTTTTCCAATTGAGTACATGTGTGGTGTAGATGCCTACCATTATTGTAAAGTAAGTGGTCACTTTAGAAGCAAATGCCCTTTATTGAATAAAAAATCTAGTAGGGTTAAATACCCCTCTTCCAGTCCCCCATCCTCCGAGCCTCGGGCTACTCCCTCTGAGCCTCTTCTGACTGTCCTTTCTCAAGCTCTTTCCCCCACTCCCCCCCCTCCGCCATCTGACTTCTTCCACCCCCCCCCCCCCCACCGACTACCCCTCACCCTTCCGCCCCCCCCCTTCCTCCTCAGCCCGCTCTATGGCTATCTCTATCATGAACTACAGTAATGCTATTAAAGATGCCCTTTTCCACCACCCATCCCTCACCCTTCAGCCCCTCTAAATTTATTGATAACCCCGAATTTCACTCAGGTCTGAGATCCCAAAATTCTCAACAACTTGTGTTGGAAAAATTGAGAAGTGTTGTTGAAGCTAGGAAGGTTCTTGAGAAAGACCTTCATAAGCAGAAGTTGGAAATTGAAGCCTCCTCGTGGCAGATAACTGGCCTTGAGGACATGGATAGGGGTGCTCCACTTATAATAGATACCATTAGCAGTGCCTCTAATCAGGGTCTTGAATTGTCTGCATGTAGGGGTCCTACTGAAATTAAAACTGATGAGATCTATCATTCTACCCTGGATATGAAAGTTGGTGGACTTAACCCTACTGTGGATGAGATCTTAGTAGATCCTCTAGGTGAATCCAATGGCTCAGAGGCCTTTGGGCGAGACCCTGGTAGTAGTAGCTACTGTACTTCTAGCACCCCTATTGATGCCCTGAATGCAGAGCAAACTGTTACACAAGACAAGGGGATCAACATGGACCCCTTCACTCCTGGATACACCAATTTTGAACAAGGCTCGGTAGATACACAAGAAGGGTTTACTATGGTCAAACACAGGAAGTCTAGAAGGAAGAGATCTCCCAAGAATAGTAAAGATAGTGCCTCTAGGAAGGAATCCCTTCACCCCAAATAGATATCTGAAGCAAGGAAAAAGAGAGATAGACCCTGCTCCTCTATTGTATTTGATGCTAGCAATATCACAAATAAAGAGGAGTGGCCTAAATGTTTTGAGGGATTTAAATCCCAAATGGACTCTACCCAACAAAGTGAGCCATGCTGAAAACAATCTCTTGGAACATCAGGGGCCTTGAGGCTCCTGATAGGAAATATATCATCAAAAGATTCCTTAATGGACATAAAGACATGGATTGCCTCCTTCTTCAAGAGCTAAAAGTTGGCTTCACCCTGCAAATCGACCTTAAATGTATTTGGAGGGAGGCTACATCCTTTCATACTAACCATACCAAGGGTAAAGGCAGTAAAACCATATTACTTAGTCCTAGATGGGCTAGCAAAGTGATTAACTGGGGGCAATCCCCCTGTGACAGGGCTATCTGGGTTTCTATTCAGCTGGATGACCAAAAGTTTGGAATCTGCTTTGTGTATGCCCCTAATGACTATAGAGAGAGGGGGGAACTATGGAAATGGCTAGAAGGATTGGAAGACATCCCTTGGATTGTGGGGGGTGACTTCAATATGATTGAATTTGCCAATGACAAAAAAGGAGGCAACAAATTTGAATGGAAGGGTATGGAAAGGTTGCAATGGGACAAAATGATCAATAAAATACATCTTGTTGACCCTATTGCTGGAAGGAAAGGCCAACTAAACATTGTATGGTTCACTTGGTGTAATTACCAGTAGTTGAATAAGAGAATCTATTGTAGGCTGGACAAACTTTACTTCAATAAAAAACACTTTGGTAAAAAAGCTAATGGAGATCACTACTCTGTCTCCCCATACACACTATCAGATCACCACCCCAAACTAATGGGAATAGACCTCTCCCCCTCTTTTCACCCCCCCTCTTCAATGCCTCCTTCCTTCACCTTAAATACTAGGATCTTGGAGGATGAGGATCTCTGCTCTGCCCTGGTCTTCCTCAGACTTTTTAATATGAAAGAGCAGAACCGACTCTCTAATATTGATAAATGGAATCTGAATATTAAAAGTTGGACCACCCTCTACCAAACAGTAGGGAAAAAGAAAGCCAAGGATGCCAGACGGGTTGAAAGGATGCTTCAAGAAGATATTTGTAATGCAAAGATGAATCTTCAGAACTCACCTAATGATGAAAGCCTTACTAACACCCTGGCGTCAATCAAAAACCACCTTAGGAAGATCCAGAATGAGAAAATTAGAGGGTTGAAAACCAGGACCAAATTAAATTGGTTGGACTCGGGAGACAATGGCTCAAAATTTTTCTTCCAATTGCTTAAGGTCAAAGAGGCAAAAGAGAACATCAATTCTATCTGGGATAACAATACCCATATTACAGACTCGGAGGAGATCCTAAAGTGCTTCACCCAATTCTACCAAAATTTATTCACTGCAGAAGAGTTAAATGATGAACATAGGGCTGCCAGGGTTCTCATTAAGGAATTGATCCCACCTAAGCTTAATACAGAGGATTATGAGTTTGTAGGGAAACCCATCTCAAAAGAGGAAATTGAAAAGGCCATCTCCTTAATGGGCAATGACAGATCCCCTGGACTGGATGACTTTCCGATGGAATTTTACAAGAAGAACATTAGGTGGATTGTTGGTGACCTCCACAACCTATATCTGGAAGCTATTAATAAAGGAACCCTGGGCAAAGAAATCAACCAAGGGGTTAACAAGCTCATCCCTAAGGAGGGGGACAAGATATTACTAAAGAATTGGAGGCCTATCACACTATTAAATGTCTCCTATAAGATATTAGCCAAAGTGGTGGCTAATAGGCTGATTAAAATCCTTCCAAAGATAATCAACCCCACCCAAACAGGATTTGTTAAAGGCAGATATATCCTAGAAAATTTGGTAACCTGTTAGGAATCTCTCGAGTGGGCTAAGGACTCAGGACAAAACAGGGCCATGTTGTTGATTGACTTTGAAAAGGCATATGATAGGATAGAGTGGAGCTTCATAATTCAGATGTTAGTAAATTTGGGGTTTCCAGAGACATTCTGTAGGATAGTTCAAACATTACTCTGTGAGGCCAATGTTGTTGTTGATGTAAATGAAAATAGATTTGGTAATATTGTTCTTTCTAGGTCAATAAGACAAGGCTGCCCACTTGCCCTGACCTTATTTGTGTTGGCTGTTGATTCTATGCACTATGTTCTTAAGGATTGCAATATAACCCCCAAGGTCAAAGGCATCTCTCTCCCTAATAAAGAGGAAATCATCAATGTTCAGTTTGCTGATGATACAACTATTATGTTAACCTTGGAAGAGGAGAACTTATCCTCTCTATTGTACAATATTGAAATCTTTTGTAAGGCCTCGGGCAGAAAAATTGCTCTCCATAAATCTACCTTGCTAGGATGGACCGATTCCCCTCCTAACTGGATGACTAAATTTGACTTGAAATGGGGAGGACCAAACATGATCACTAGATATTTGGGTATCCCTTTCTCTATCTCCCCGAATCTGAAAGAAATGTGGGAGTGGTTCAAGAATAAGGTGGATAAAAAAACTCACCAAATAGAACAGGAACTTCCTCTCCCTGGTAGGTCAGTTTCAGGTCTGTCAAAAAATCTTGTTGTCATATAACATCTATTGCTCTTTAGCCTGGCTATTCAGTAATTACCAGTTCAATTATCTTCAAAAACAAATCAAGAAATTTCTATGGTCAGATGGGAAGGGGAAGAGGAAGCAACATGTTGTTAAATGGGAGTGGTGTGTTAGATCTAAGATGCAGGGGGTATGGGCCTCAAAGACCTCAAAATTCAGGGCATTGCCTTGGTTGCCAAGTGGATTTTTAAAGCCCTTGATGGTAATGAACCTTGGAAAGTTCTGATCAGACATAATATACAGTGCTCCACCCCTAAAAAGGCAAATAATTAGAAGAACTTGCCCATGTGGGACCTGATTGCTGGTAATTTTGAGATCTCTCCTGCAGGATCATAAGTCTTCAAGTCTATATGGAGGGCTTGGAACCATGTCATGCAATTCATCAGTAACAGGGGCATTGTTGATAATAAGGGTTCTCTCAACTTGGGCAGATCTATATGGTGGAATACTTTACATAATGGAAAGCAACTGGTCTACCTTGAAGGATGCTCTGCCTTGAAGTGGCACAACTTAGAACTGGTTACTTTTGGACATATCTTCAAAGACGGTTCCCTGATCTCTTAGCATGCCCTTAGCTCAGAATTCAACCTCCTTGTTTCCCAAGCCAGAACCTACAATGTCCTCAAGACTGCACTCACACCCATCATCTCCTCACATGCCACTTCTTCACTCTCCCCAATCTCCTCCCTTTGTTGGGGTAATGGCTCTCCCCTCCCTCTGATGAAGGCCAAACTGATCTACTCTTCCCTTGTTGATTCCGAAGATATCCTAACTCATCTCAACAATATCTGGAACCTCACCTGGGATTCTAAAATGTGGCACTCTAATCTCTTGAGATTCTGGTCTGCTCTGACTGAACCAAAAAATAAGTTCTTTGCCTAGAAACTTTTGCTTCACAAGCTCCCTCTTAAGGACAATAATGGCAACCCCCTATTGTGTAAATTGTGTCATCTCCCTGAATTTGTGCTACATATTTTTTTTGAATGTCATTTCGCCAAAGAGGTGTGGAAATTGTTTGGTTTTTCAGTTGATAATAAATGTCTTTCTATTGATGAGGTGGTACTTGGTTATATTAAAGGTGGCAAGAAATGTGCTAATCTCTTTTGGTCTGTTCTCTCTTTGGAAATTATTTGGATCATTTGGAAATCTAGGAGTGATGATGTGTTTATTGGAAAGGGTAGATACCTCACTGAGTCTCTTAGGAGACTCATTCGTTACCTTGTTGCTATGCAGGTCACTGTGGTTCTTCTACTTGAAGAGGACAAATTTGACAGATGGCTTAATGATGGAACAACACGTCTTATCCAAGAACTGTCCCATGGGCTCACTTGGGACCGAATGGGAAGCAACAAGTCACACTTTGAGCATGTACTAATGAGATTTATGCAGGAGATGGAGGCAAGACAACAGAGAGAGGATTTCATTCAAATGGAACTGGAAGGACTACCTACCCACCCCTATAGAGACCAGTTCACTGAAGGAAATGTACTAGTGTGGTGCGAGGGAGAGTAAGGATGGACTGTGTGGCTCCCCCCCTTGGGAGATAATATTGATCTTGACTCCTTCCTGTTTAGTTAGTTGACAACATGTTTCCTCTATGATATATTTTGTATATGGGACATCCAACTCTGTAATTTTGTGATTCGGCCGAACCTGTGTATAATGGTCACATGATATGGCTCGTTGGCCTTCCTGCCATTGTTTTTTGTCACTATGAGATTTATTTGCCAGTTGGCTATGTGTTTTCCAACCTGATTTACTGAACTTTGTAATGATATTTTATGATACTTAATACAAAAAAAAATTAATTAAATAAATAATATTTAATTAATATCTGAGATAGGGTTAATTGATTAATTAATTAAGAATGTGATGATTGAGTCAGTTTAGAAGAATAATTAGCTTAACTAAATAATTAAAGAATTACTTAATTAATTAGGACAAATAATTAGTGATTAATGGGACATTTTTTAGGTGTCTACATTTTTCCCTGTTTGACACAATGTCAAGACGACGTTGTTTCAAAGAAAACAAAAAAAATTCTGCCCCAGTATGCCCCGATGATGTTAGGGTATAATGCCCCCTCAAGAGATTGTTTGTGCATTAAAGGCATGAATGATCTCTTGAAAGAAGAAGAATGTTAGAGGAAAGATGAAGAATGGTTAACTTGATGGCATGAATGAGTTTGATTAGATGGAAGAGATGGTTGGAATGATTTGTAGATTGATTGAATGATAAGATTGAATTGATAAGATTGATCAGATTGATAGGATTGATTTGATTGATAAAATTGATTAGATTGATTTGATTGATAGGATAGATCTAATTGATGAGATTGATAGGATTGATAAAATTGATAAAATTGATTAGATTGATTTGATTGATAGGATTGATCTAATTAATGAGATTGATAGGATTGATCTAATTAATGAGATTGATAGGATTGATGTGATTGATAAAGTCTGATTTTAGGAAGGACACATCTGTTAGATAGATCTGATACCGGGTGTAAACTGAGAGGGGGGGTGAATCAGTTTACCATAAGAAATCAAAACTTATACATATCAAAACCATTAAACCAAAGCACAAAGAAACCAACACAATGAAGGATAGAACACGAAAGCACAATACACACAACACCAATATTTGACGTGGAAAACCCAGTAAAGGGAAAAACCACGGCGGGAAACCCTACCCACAATCAGATAATACTTCTGTAGTAGTATATGAAATTACAATGGGGATTGCACTTGCAATCAGGCCAACCGCCTAGAGCTCACTGCTCATCACAAAAAGAAGTCTCACTAACTTACAAAAACATTGGACTACAATCCAAAAAGAATGAACTATGAAAGTAGCATCTCCTAATGCTTGATACAACTTTGGTTAAACACATATGTATTCCCTACAATACAAAAAGCTTCACTGAATGATATATCACTTGTTCACACATAAATCTCTCTCTAATAATGCAGACATAACCATTGATCCCATCCATATATCGATTGATATATAAATTACATGAATAAGTCACCTATAAATACAGATCATCAACCTTATTGACAAGGTCGGCTAAACCCTAAACCCATAAACCCATAATAACAAAAATTACATTACAGGGTATCACTAGACCAATATTATGATTTACATTATATAACATGGACCTAAATCAAGTAACCAAACAATTACATCCGTCGTAAATTCTGCTAAGACCAAAATCCAACATGGTTCACCAACCAGTAGAAACCCTTAGTGAAGTAACCCAAAAAGTCTAACCGGATCCAAATAGGACCACCATAACAACACGCCAACCAATGAAAAGTCACCAAACACTTAGAATATGATCAAGAAGTACTTTCAGCATGATAGAAACCAATTCCATAAGCCGGACCAAAATTGTCTGACCAAAACACCAAATATCACTTATTGGTAAAGCTAACCGGTACCAGGAAATACCAACCGGGAACATAAGCGATAGTTGCCGGAGAACCAAAACATGAACCAATAGAATATGGGAAACAAATAACCATCTAGAGTAAGCATCCAAAACCGATTCCAAAGATCTGATCATACTGGATCAAATTCATAGCAAAAACCAAGATGATCACCAAGACTAACCGAGATAGGTCCAACCGAGATAGCCTCCAACCAGGATATAGTATTGACATCAATGACAACACTTAACCAAATCCATCATATTTCCAACAATCTCCCCCTTTGGCATTGATGGCAACACTAAATGTGCAAAACATCCAAGTGTCAAGAAATGGCAACAATCTCCCTCAAAGATATGATTGATTTTCACATGAATACCACCTCTCTCCCTTTGACATCAATGACAAAGGATAGATACCAAAAAAAATACTGAACCAAATAGTCGACTACTCCCCCCGAGTAGTAGCATCATCTCATCAACCCGGATCAAGGAAAATATCTTATAAGCTTATTGGATTGATGTATTCCTACATCTCTAAGTCTCTTCCAAAGGGTTGGTAACCCCCAACTGATCTCTGAGATATTCAAAAGTATCTTTAGGCAATGGTTTAGTTAGAGTATCTGCAATCTGCTCCTTAGTAGGCACATAAACCAATCTGACTTCCTTTGCTTCAACCTTTTCCTTCAAGAAATTATACCTTATAGAAATGTGTTTTAATTTGGTATGAAATATCGAATTGTTTGACATATCAATAGCAGCAATATTATCACAGTGAATAACAATATGCTCATCACAACTTACCCTTATATCTTTTAACATTTATTTCATCCATAAAATCTGAGTATAGTTGGTAGCAACAACTACATATTCCTCTTCAATAGTAGATAATGAAGTACATGATTGTTTTTTACTAAGCCATGAAACCAATTTCTTCCCAAGAAAGAATGCACCACCATTAGTGCTCTTCATGTCATCCACATCTCATCCCCAATCAAAACTTGTATATGCACATAATCTGAATTCATCATTCTTTGGATACCATAACCCAAGGTCTGTTGTACCTGCCAAATACCTAAATATCCTCTTAACAACAATACCATGAGTTTCTCTAGGATTTGACTGAAATCTAGAAGTAATACAAACAACATTCATAATATCAGGTCTAGTCTAAGTTAAGTTCATCATTCCACCAATCATTGATTTGTATATACTTAGACTCACTTTAGGGGATTCATCATCCTTTGACAATTTGCAACTAGTTATCATAGGAGTACCGATAGGTTTGGAATTCTCAAGTCCAAATTTCTTAAGTAACTCCTTCACATACTTAGTTTGACAAATGAAAATACCTTTATCAGTCTGAGTAATCTACAAACCTAATAAAAATTTCATCTCACCAATCATAGACATTTCAAATTCATTCTTCATATCATCAACAAATTTCATGCATAGACTATCTTCTCCTCCAAAAATGATATCATCCACAAAGACTTAAATGATCAATATGTCATCATGCTCAATTTTGTAATATAAGTTACTATCAACATTACCTTTGCTAAAACCAAGGTTAGAAATATATTTTTCTAATCTAGCATACCATGCCATAGGGGCTTGTTTTAGTCCATATAAAGCTTTCTTCAATATGCAAACCATGTCTTTGTCTTCGGATAAAGAAAATCCATCAGGTTGCTCAATGTAGACTTCATCTTCAATATCTTCATTCAAAAATGTGCAATTGACATCCATCTAATATACTTTGTAGTTCTTGTGTGCAGTATAAGCAAGAAAAAATCTTAACGCTTCAATTCTTGCAACCAGGGCATAAGTCTCACCATAATCAACTTCTTTTTTCTGTGAATAACCTTTACAAACCAATCTACCTTTGTTCCTCATAATTTGACCTTCCTCATTCAATTTATTCCTATAAACCCATTTAGTTCCAATAATGTTCTTGTCTTTAGGTCTAGGAACTAGTTCCCATGTCTTATTCTTTTCAATCTGATCTAATTCTTCTTCCATTGCTTTTATCTAATTTTCATGTTTACTTGCTTCAATAAATGGTTCTGGTTCAATTTGAGAAATCAAACATACCTCTTCAGTAGCTAGCCTTCTCCTAGTCATCACACATTTGCTTTTATCTCCAATGATTTGATCTTTAGAATGATTTAGTTTCACATACCTGTGAGTCTTTGAATTTTCTTGATTTACTGACTCTTTATGTTGTTCCTCTGTCACAATTGAGTTTTCTGATGTTATCGGAGTGACAGGTTCATTGTTCTAAGTAGTTTCATGCATTACCGGTTCAGGTGTGATGAATTCATCTTCAGGTCCATAGTCATATGATCTGATCTGATTACTGCCATGTTCATCCACCTTGACATTCATGCTCTTTGTTATCATAGTCAATCTTTTGTTATAACATCTATATGCTTTTCTCTTGGTAGAATAACCCAAAAATATTCCTTTATCACTTCTAGGATCAAATTTTCCCAATGCATCATCTCTTCTAATGTAACATTTACTTCTTAAAATCCTGAAATATCTGACAGTAGGAGTATGACCAAACCATAATGCATAAGGAATCTTACCAGTGTCACCTTTTATGTGTACTCTGTTGAAAGTGTATACAATGTTATTGACAACTTCCCTCCAATAATATCAGACAATTTAGCTTATGTCATCATAGTCCTTGCCACATCCAATATGGCTATGTTCTTCCTTTCCACCAATCCATTTTGTTGTGGAGTCCTAGGTACAGAAAGTTGTCTTTTAATTCCATTCTTCTCACAAAAGTTGTTGAATTCACCAAATGTAAACTCATTGCCTTGATCTGATCTCAACCACTTTATCTTTAGTCTTGTCTCAGTCTCAACCATAGCTTTAACGATTTTGGATTTCTCAAAAGCTTCAGATTTTTAAAAAAAAAATGTTATCCACTTCATTCTAGAATAATCATCAATAAGTAACATAAAGTACATATCACCTTGAAAACTTTTAGTCCTAGCCGGTCCATACATATCAGTATGAATAAGATCAAGAATTTCATTAGATTTATCATGTATGCTTCTAAAAGAAGTTTTGACTTGCTTACCCATTTGACATTCTCTACATACCAGATTATGAGGTTTGACAATTTTGGGCAAATCTCTGACAACTTGTGTTGAACTGATCTTCACTATGCAATCAAAATTTACATGACACATCCTCTTATGCCATAACCAGCTTTCATGAATCTGAGCAATCAAGCAAGCTTTCTCATCAAAGTTCAAATGAAAGATGTTTCCGTTGGTCTGAGTTCCAGAAGCAATTTCCAATCCAGATCTATTGATGATCTTACATTTTCCATCCTTGAATTGTAAATGAAATCCTCTATCCACCATCTGACCTACACTTAAAAGATTATGCTTTAAGCCTTCAACATAATAAAAATTATCAGTGTTAGTCTTACCATCCAATGATATTGTTCCCTTGACTTTGATCCTACATGCTTTGTTGTCTCCAAATCTAACTAATCCGCCATCAAATTCTTGTAGTGATAGAAATTTTATCTTGTCACCAGTCATGTGATGTGAACATCCACTGTCTATAACCCATTCATCTTGTTAGAGTTATCATGTATTAGCTAATAATTATTTATTTAATTATTAGTCTATTATACTCTACGCTTAAGCTAAACTTGGGCATTTAATAATATTGTAGGTATTTAATAATTATTTTAATTATTAAATACACATTATCCATTTAGGGTTTCTTTAGGGTTGCTAATATCCTTTTATAAGGATTGTATTGTATTTTTTCATAATTCCCTCTCTGAATGATAATCTTCTTCTTCAGAGACATTATTGCTTTTTGCCTCCATTCTTCTCTTGTGACAGGTATTTTGCTTGCAGGTGTTCTTGGGATCTCTAAAGTTGTATTTCTCAACTTCTTCATGGTATCAGAGCCTACATCTTCTGCTCCTTCTTCTTGATTTTTAAGAAGATTTTTTGGAGGAGGGTTTCAAGCTTTTTTAGAGTCTTTTTATTTGGATATGGGATGCTTCCTTGTTTATGGGCATTTTGGGCTCAAACAGATCTCAAGGTTGAGTTCAGAACACCCAAAAACCCCCATTTTCATATAAAATTTGTCCAATTTGGACAACTTTGGCTCTAGCAAAAAAAATAGTTTTGCCCTCATTGGGCATGTTTTTTGAGAAAAAATCAAAAATAAAAATAAAAATAATATTTTGGGCAGTTTAAAGGGTTACCCAGGTCAACACAGTCTCCAAGACCACCATGGGAGCCCTTGGCTGTTACCGCCGAGGTTTGCAAACACCGGTGGTCTTTAAACCGCCAGCCACCGCCCGGCCCCGCTACCCAGCAGTCACCGCCCGACCCCACTGCCCAGCAGCTGTCGCCCAGCCCCGCCCCGCCGCCTAGCAATTGCCACCCAACCTCGCCACCCAGTAACCGCTGCCTGAAAACCTCCACCACTCAGCTCCGCCACCGCTCAACCAAGTCACCTCCTCCCTACCACCAACAGGGAGGGGTTTTTTTTTTCTCTTGGAAGCCTTTTGATAGGGTGGTAGTTTTTTCATCATAACTTGAGCAAACGGAGTTGGATTTTCAAAAGCAAATAGGCATCAGAAATCTCTTTCCAAGATCTCTTCAAATCTGGAGGTTTGTTCTTCTGTTTTTGTAGTTTTGATGTTTTTTTTTACGTCAAAGCTAGAAGTTCTTTTTTGCACTCCAGGAGGCATACCTTGAGCATCTGGACTCCGTTTTTCGCACATAAGATATCGTTGGAAAGCTGGTTCTATGAAATTTCTAGTCGTATAGGTCTTCTTTCCAAATTATACTCCAAGTAAATTTTATTTGGTGTTTTGCATTTATGCACTCTGATGAATATCTTGGATGTTTTTCAGCTCCTAGGATCCTTTTCTTTGTGTGGGATGACTCATCTTTGGCTATTATTTCTGTATTTCCATCCTTTTGTCTTTTTTGAGCATTGTGTACATCATTTTGTAAGCATTTATTTTTTTGCAAACGCACCGAGATAAAGTGCCACTATGCCTTACATGCTTGGGATCTTGCATATCTTGTGCCTTATTGTACTCGCACTTCCTTATAAAGTGCCATGGGGGGGTTTGATGTTTGCCTTTTTTTTCATCTACTTTTGTCACATGAGTGTTCCTTCCACAACATTAGCCTCATGATGTGTGTCAAGTGTGTGTTCCTTCCATAACACTAGCCTTTATATGTGTTTGTACTTTCTGCTACACTCTAGATGTTCCTGGTTCTTCGTCATGCAGCTTTTCTTGGCATTCAGTTTCAGTGTACTTGTCACCTCTCCCTTGTTAGCATTATGAGGGGGTTTCTCCTATTGGTTGTTGGTTCTAATGCTTCCTTGGTTCGTTGGAGTGAGCTATGTATTCAGTATTTGTTTCTATGTACTAGGCGGATGCAGTGGCTGGTTACCTATGCATTTCAGTGAGATGGATCATTTCCCAGATGGACACTCTTTCATTCCTATTTTTGGAGGCAGCCTTCCATCTTTCATTGATCAGCTCTTCAGACTTTGGTGTTTTTTCCATTTGTATCTTCGAGTCTAGTTGTTTGCCTTTGTTTTCTATCGGATTCTAGTAGTGTTATTTGAGGGCACTCATGTAGATTATTGTCTTCTTTACCTGATTGTCTTCTATTTCAGTGGAGGTTCTTCAGATTGACAGTTATTCTTTGACAATGTTTGCAAGTTCTTCATGCTTCAGTGATTCTTATGCTCTTCTTTTGTTCCTATCTTTTGGAACATTCTTGTTTGGAGGCTTCTTCAGTCCTTCACTTGTATTTCATCTCTTTTTGGAGTAGAGTTTTTTCCCATGAGGTTTTCTCTATTTCTCTTCTTTATAGAGATCTTTTTTACTTGGGTACCTCATCAAGCTTTGTTGTCGGGACCCAAATTTCCCATCATCTGTAGTTGCATTTTTTGCTTCATGCATTTAGTTTTTTAGCTACTCCTAAGTTCATCTTTAGAAGCTAAATCCTTTTCCTCGGTATGAGTTGTTTCAATGACAAGTTCCAGAGAATCGTCCTTGATAGCAATAAAAACCCAGTTCTTACCAGAGGCAACTCCATTACCAGTTCCACTCACAGGTTCATCATCATCGGCATAATAGCATTATTTATCCGTATTCCTTCTGAATCTAGGTCTATTCTAATATTCTAGATTAGGCTTATAACTCTTCACAAATCTTTCATGATTCCTAGCAGCTCTTTCAGGGCATCTATAAGCAAAATGACCAATCTTATTGCATGAAAAACATTTAAAGGGGACTTTTCCTTCATACTTACTTCCAGCTAGTCCTTTAGGAATTCTTCTAGCAATCAGGGCTTCCAACTCTTCAAATTCTCTTTCTTTTCTTTCAATGTCCTCCATATCTTTTTCTTACCAGAGGTGGATGCTTTAAATGAAGACTCTATTTTAGTAGCACTCTGATCTCCAAGTTCTTCAAGCTCAAAAGCAGTCAATTTCCCAAGCAGTGTATCTTTGGTAACAGGAGTACTTGACATTGTCTGGAGTTCACTGATTGCAGTAGCCTTGATCTTATAAGTCAGAGGTAGAACTCTCAAAACCTTTAACACTATCTCATCCTCACTAATCGATCCACCACAACATTTGATTTCCATAACAATCTCATTTACTCTATCCATGAAAGAATTTATCTTCTCATCTTCTTCCATCTTCAAAGTTTCATACTGATGGGGAGGTTACTCAAAGAGAGCTAATTCCTTATTTAAGGGAAGTTAGATGTTATCCTAGCAGTCTTCATGCTTTGTTCATATTTTCTTCTAATCAATTTAGACACCTAAGCTCTCTAGGAGTTCTCCCAATCCAGATGTGCTCACTAGTTGCTCAAGCATGGTTGAGATTCACAAGGGTAAATCCAAACTTACACTCTAAAACTCTTAACAAGTGCTTGCAAAGGTTGTATCAGGTATTTGGGATGTTTTTCAAGGTCAATCAATTGGTTTTGAGTGAGGTTTTCATTCTTTTCCCCATCGCTTCTTCCTTTTCCTATTTTCTAAGCCTAGTAGCCCTAGAGCCCCAATTAGCCCTACCTAACCGGTTTTTGTGGATTTTCTCCCAATTTCTCCAAAGACCCACACAAAATATTTGTTGATCAAGATACCCTTTTGGAGGTACTTTCCAACTTCTTAATTTAGGAATCCTAAATTGATCGTATAGGTATGGAACCCGAGAAATGCTTGTTTTATGTGGTTTTGGGCTTGTTTTGGTCTTTTTCCAAGGGTTAGGTGTCTTCCTTGATCTGCCACACCTCCAAATTCACACAAATGTTTTTCCACACATCACTTGTTCATACCAAACACTCTGCAACTCCAACCCTGCTCATTCCTGCAAACACTTGCACAATCTCATTCATTTCCTAACCGGGCTATGACTGAGCTCGCCTAGGAAATGATGCTCATTGGCCTTTCAATGACCTCCAAAAGGAAATAAAATTTATGTACACTATACAAAGGTTCCATGGCTTGAGTCCCAAGGGTTATTGAGGAGAACTCAAGTGACTTCAAGCTGGAACCATGTCTGGGCCTCTCAAACCCTTACTCAAGCCGAGAGCTTACAAAATTGAAAACTCAATTCAAACCTGCAAATGAACTAATCAAATTTATTCCTGAGAACTACAATAACATGCACAAATCAACAAACAAATTACAATAATGCAATCAATCCATTTAGTGCGGATTGCTTCTCTAATTCTTGAAAAGTTGCAATGTAAAACTCCAAAAATGGTCACAAAATATATTCCAATCAACTCCAGGTGTTCAAAAACCTACTTACATCCATTCTCAGGGCCTTTATATCCATTTTTATCCTAACTAACTCTCCATCGGTTCCCTAACCAACCCTTTTCTCAAAAATGCAAAAAATTGCTCAACGTTGCAAAAAGTTGTCAAGCAACTTTGACAACTTTTACCAAAAAGTGCATTTTTGCCTTACATGCTTAATTTTCTCCTCCAAACCATCTAAGATGACTAAAAACCATAACATTGACATGTCCCAATGCCAAACAAGGCTATTCAAGGCATTTTTTTATCAAAATGCAAGATTTTGCCATTTTAGGCTTATAAGGGCTTATAAGCCAAAATTGAGTAAATGCATTGTCCTAAGGACTTTCAACCTACCAAAGAATTACAAAAACATATTAAGACCTAAGAGAAGAATCTTATTCAACACTCAAACCAACTTATGAACAAACACACCAAAATGAAGAAACTGGACTCAAAACTATGTGCTCCTGCACCATACTCCCCCAAAGGAAAGAAGTCAAGTGACTCCTTGAGGCATCAAAGAAAATGGAACTCCATGCTTAGAGAATTTTGCCTCAGGTATCCAAGTATCCTCTGATGTTGGAATGTTCTGCCACTTGACTAAGTGCTCCATGTAGGAGGTATGCCTTGTTTTCTTCAACATTCTAGAATCTAACACCTTCTCGGCTTGGGGAATGGGTGCAGCTCGTAAGGGCAGGTCTGAAAGTGCTTGAGAGACCTCTAAAACTCTACTATCTTTTGCTGGAAGTGTGCCCTTATACTGCACCAAATTTTCCACATTGAAAATGGGTGACAAAGCCATATCACTAGGTAAGTCTACCTTGTATGCATTGTTGCCATACTTGACCAAAACTTTGCAAGGACCTATTCTCCTCATCTGAAGTTTACTAGGGACACCTTTTTGAAGCCTTGCCTTGTTCAAATGAACCATCACCATGTCACTAACAACAAATTCGATATCTTTCCTTTTCTCATCCACTTTGTCTTTGATCTTTTGAGTAGTGTCCAATAGGGTTGTCCTAAGCTGCTCATGAACCTCTTGCATTGATTGGGCCATGTCTAAGGCATGTCCACTCTGCTATCCCATCTTTCCCACAACTGTGAGCTCCAAAACTCCTCTAGGATGAATTCCATACACCACCTCAAAAGTGCTTTTACCGGTGGATCTATTCACACTATCATTGTAAGCAAATTTTGCTTGATGGATGATCTGATCCCAAGCTCGACCATACTCTTTTGTTAGGCATATAATTAGATTCCTAGGTGTTCTATTGACCACATCAGTTTGACCATCCATTTGGGGATGATAGGCTGAATTGAAAGACAAATTAGTGCCTAATCTTTGCCACAAGGTCTTCCAAAAATGACCAATAAACTTTGCATCCCTATCTGACACAATGCTGATAGGTAAACCATGAATCCTAATGACCTCTTTGAAAAACAAGTGAGCAATGTGGTTGGCAACATGGGTGACCTTACATGGGATAAAATAAGCCATCTTACTAAACCTATCTACCACAACATAGATGCTATCAAAACTTGATTTGGTTTTTTGGCAAACCAACCACAAAGTCCATACTTACACACTCCCATGGCCAGTTGGGAATAGGTAAAGGTTTATAAAGACCAACATTGAAAGATGTACCCTTAGCTCTTTGGCAAACCACACATTTCTCCACATATTTTCTGATATCTCTTTGCATTTTAGGCCAAAAGTATAACCTTTGGACAAGTTCCAAAGTCTTGTTCAAACCAAAGTGTCCACTCAAGCATCCATTATGCTTTTCGTGCATCAAGTTTTCCCTCATAGACCCTCTAGGCACACATAGTTGCCCTCCTTTGAACAAAAGGACATCTTTCAAGGTGTAATCTGCATACTCACTATGGAAATGGTTTCCAAATCCTTGGCAAACCTTGTAGGCAGCAGTAAAATCTTCATCTTCTTCATACAAATTCTTGAAGCTATCCACTCCAATGCTTTTGAGTTGCACTTCTTGCACTGTTAGTAACCTCCTATTCAATGCATTAGCTACCTTATTACATTGTCCTTTCTTGTGCTTGATGGTAAATTTATATGACTGCAAATACTCTACCCATTTAATATGCCTATGGTTTAACTTTTCTTGTGAATTAAGAAAGCTAAGAGCTTGATTATCAGTGTAGACCACAAATTCCTTAGGTAGCAAATAATGCCTCCATTTCCTGAGTGATTGAACAAGTGCATACAATTCCAAATCATAGGAGGAATACCTTTTCTTGGCATCATTAATATTCTCACTAAAGAAGGCAACCGGTCTATTATCTTGACTCAAAACTGCTCCAACCGCTATATTGCTTGCATCACATTCAATTGTGAAGAGTTTGTCAAAGCTTGGTAGGATAAGTACTGGTTGAGTAGCCACCTTTGTCTTCAGGAGATCAAAACCTCTTTGTGCTTCCTTTGTCCATACAAACTTGGTTCTCACACCTCCCTTGATTGTATCAAGCATGGGTGCACATATTTCACTAAACCCTCTGATGAACTTTCTATAAAACTGAGCCAAGCCATGAAAACTTCTCACTTCACTTGCTGCCCTAGGTGTGGGCCAACTGATTATGGCTTCCACCTTAGAGGTATCCATCTTAAAATCACCTCTTGAGACTACAAACCCAAGATACACCAATTCTTGTTTCATAAACTCACATTTCTCCAAATTGATGGTTAGTTGTTCATCACAAAGTTTACTCAAGACAATTTCTATATCCTTAAGATGCTCATCTTTAAACTTGCTAAAAATTAAGATGTCATATAAGTAAACAACATAAAATTTACCAATGTAGTCCTTGAGTACTTCATGCATGAGTCTCATGAATGTGCTAGGGGCATTTGTGAATCCAAATGGCATAACAAGCCATTCATAGAGTCCTTATGTAGTCTTGAAGGTTGTCTTCCATTCATCACCCTCCTTTACTTTGATTTGGTGGTAACCACTCTTGAGATCTATCTTGGTGAAGTATTCAGCACCCCCCAAACAATCCATCAAGTCTTCAATTCTTGGGATGGGAAATCTATATCTGATGGTAATCTGGTTTATGGCTCTAGAGTCATGCAAAGTCTCCATGTACCTCCCTTCTTTGGAGCCAAAATAGTGGGTACTGCACATGGGCTGATGCTCTTCCTGATTAGACAATTATCTAGAAGTTCTTGTATTTTCTTGGCTATCTCTTTGTTTTGATCCGGTGTCATTTTACAAGCTGCCTTATTGGGTAAATAAGCTCCAGGTATAAAGTCAATTTGATGACTTATGGCATATTGAGGAGGAAATGTAGTTGGTGTTCCATCACTAATGATGTCTTCAAACTAATTTAGAACCCACTGCACTTCTTTAGGAATGCTCACCATCTTCTCCTTGTTATCCTCTTTTGGCTTCACAACAATGGAAAACCCCACTCCTTCTCCCTCTTTGAGTGTGTTGATGAACTCCTTCTCACCAACCAACAACACATTAGGACCTTTGGATCTGCCCTCTACTTGGTCTCCTATGGACTGGATTTTGTAGGTGGTTCCATCTTTTTGGAAGGTATAAACATTCTTCTCTCCATGATGTATGGCCTTTCTGTCAAACTTCCATGGCCTACCTAGGAGTAGGTGGCAAGCATCCATGGGCAAGATATCACATAAGATTTTGTCTTTGTAACCTTCAATGGTGAACTCAACCCAGGTTTGCTCATTTACAAGAACATGTTGCCCCTTTTTGAGCCATGTAACTCTATAGGGATCACTATGTGGTATTCTTGGCAAATTGAGCTTACTCACCACTTCCTCTAACACTATGTTGTTTGTGGATCCTGAATCCACCACCACTCTACATACCTTTCCCAAGATCTTACATTTTATTTTGAACAAGGATCTCCTTTGGCTAGGTTCCTCCTTAACCGGTTCTTTGATCAAGACTCTCCTTATCATGAGGTTCTCTCCAACCTCTGAATTCAAGCTTACTTTTGAGGCTTTCATGTTTCTTGCATCCTCTTGAGCATAGTTTACTCTCCTCTCACCTCCTTGGGATGAATAAGACTTCTCAGGGCACCTATAGGCTAGGTGTCCAAGTTGATGGCAGTTGTAGCACTTCATGGTGGCAAAATAGAACCCTCTTCCTGATCCACTAGACCTTCCTCTACTAGAGTTTCTAGATCCCCTTCCTCTATAGCTGCTCTTGTTATTGGAATCCCCACTTTGCTCAACCAACTTGGATTCCCCTTGGAATATTTGGTCTATGCTTCTTCCACCAAAACTAACTCAATGACCTCTGCTATCTCTTCCCCTACCTCTGCCTCTGTTGCTTTGTTTTAGTTTCTTCTTGCTCTTTTCTTCCACTCTTAGTGCCAACTGATAGCACTTGTGCATGGTGTTGGGGCATAACAAGCTCAACTCCTCTTGTATATTCTATCTCAAGCCATTTAGGTATCTGGCTACCTTGATGTTCTCATCCTCTACTACCTTGGATCTTAGACACAACTTCTGAAATTCCTCAGTATAGTTGCTCACATCTAGGTCTCTTTGCCTCAAATTTTGTCTCCTCTTGTGCAACTGGATCTCATAATCCTCAGGTATGTATGCCTCTTTCACCTTGGCTAACATGCCCTTCCACGTAGCTATGGGGTTCTTGCCCTCTTTTTGCCTGTCTTCTTGAATAAATTTCCACCAAGTCAATGCTGCCCCTCTCAATCTAGACTTGGCCACCTTCACCTTTTGTGCCTCACTGATTCCATCACATTCAAAGTGATTCTCCAATCCCTCTATCCATTCCAGGACTACCTCAGGCTCCATTTTTCCACAAAAAAGTGGCACTCCTTCTAGGGATTTCCCTCCTAAGGCTTTAATTGCTTTAAGGAAAGGTTCTTCAAGTAGAATAGGGTCTGGTTCAGGAGTCCTATCCTCTTCTACAACTTCTTTGCCCTTCCCTTCGTTGACCTTGATTGTCACTTTCTCGGTTTTATCTTCCACTGCATCTAGTTTGCTCTCCAGTTGTAATAATCTTTCTCTAAGGAGCCTATTTTCTTCTTCTTGGTCTTCTACCTTCTTTTCTAGCTCCACATTGGTCACCATCCTCAAACTATTATGTCCTAATGATTCAGTGTCTGTCATATGTCGGTTTCTTCCCAAATCTTTGAAGCTCTGATACCACTATGATGGGGGGTTACTCAAAGAGAGCTAATTCCTTGTTTAAGGGTAGTCAGATTATCCTAGTGGGCGTCATGCTTTGTTCATATTGTCTTCTAATCAATTTAGACACCTAAGCTCTCTAGGAGTGCTCCCAATCCAGATGTGCTCATCGGTTGCTCAAGCATGGTTGAGATTCTAAAGGGTAAATCCAACCTTACACTCTAAAACTCCTAACAAGTGCTTGCAGAGGTTGTATCAGGTATTTGGGATGTTTTTCAAGGTCAATCAATTGGTTTTGAGTGAGGGTTTTTTTATTTTCCCCATCACTCCTTCATTTTCCTTTTTTCTAGGCCTAGTATCCCTAGAGCCCCAATTAGCCCTACCTAACTAGTTTTTTGTGGATTTTCTCCCAATTTCTCCAAATACCCACACAAAATATTTTCTAATCAAGATACCATTTTGGAAATAATTTCCAACTTCTGAATTTAGCAATCCCAAAATGACCGTACAGGTACGGAACCCGAGAAATGCTTGTTTTAGGTGGTTTTGGGCTTGTTTTGGTCTTTTTCCAAGGGTTAGGTGTCTTTTGTGATCTTCCACACCTCCAAATTCACACAAATGTTCTGCCACACATCAATTGTTCATCCCAAACGCTCTGCAACTCCAACCCTACTCATTCTTGCATACACTTGCATAATCTCATTCATTTCCTAATCGGGCTATGACTGAGCTCGCCTAGGAAATGATGCTCATTGGCCTTTCAATGACCTCTAAAAGGAAATAAAATCTATGTAAACTATACAAAGGTTCCATGGCTCAAGTTCCAAGGGTTATTGAGGAGAACTCAAAGGACTTCAAGCTGGAACCATGTCTGGGCCTCTCAAACCCTTACTCAGGTTGAGAGTTTACAAAATTGAAAACTCAATTCAAACCTGCAAATGAACTAATAAAATTGTTTCTCGAGCACTACAATAAGATGCACAAATCAACAAACAAAGTACAGTAATGCAATCAATCCATTTAGTGCAAATTGTTGCTCTAATTCTTGAAAAGTTGCAATGTAAAACTCCAAAAATGGTCACAAAATGTATTCCAATCAACCTCAGGCGTTCAACAACCTGCTTACATCCATTCTTGGGGATTTTATATGCCATTTGTGTCCTAATTAACTCTTCATCGGTTCCCTAACCAACCCTTTGCTAAAAAATGCAAAAAGTTGCTCAACGTTGCAAAAAGTTGTCAAGCAACTTTGACAACTTTTGCCAAAAAGTGCATTTTTGCCTTACATGCTTAATTTTCTCCTCCAAACCATCTAAGATACTTGCCATTAAAAAATGGAGACTGAATCACGTGGAGATTCCATCAAAAAAATAAATAAATAAAACAAAAAAAATCCAAAAAATCCAAAAAAGTTTGTTTTGGGGCCTTTTAATAGCGTGCCCAGGTCGTGACTGTTACCGCCAGCCACTGGCGGTTTACTCAACCATCGTGGCCAACACAACAATTGGTGGTTACCGCCCCGATCTGCCACCGCCCAGTGGTTTCTACACCGCCTTGCTCCCGATCGCCCATGTCGTCATCGTCTACGACCCACCCACTCGCCGCTCTCTCGGTTGCCTCCCTGCTGCTGCCGCCGCCCGCCTCCCATGATCCGCCCGAGTCGGCCACCTCCTTGCTTCCGCCACTCAGACCCTATCTGTCAGAAGTCGCCAGCCGCCCACTCGGAACCCGCCCGTGACTGTCGTCCACCCGCCAAGTCGGACCCTGCCTCCCGATGCCTTCGCTTGGTCTACCCAGCCACCGCTCCGCCTCCACCCCGCCGCCACCTTGCCACCACCTCACTGCCACCAACAGGGGGGTGTGTTTTTTAGAAGGGTTTTTAATAGGCTTCTATTTTTTTTTGCCATAACTTGGGAAAATGGAGTCGGATTTTCAAAAATGAATAGGCGTCGGAAAGCTCTTTTCGAGCTCTACTTGGATTTGGAGTTTTGAACTTTAGATTTTATTTATTTGATGGCATTTTTTTTTGTCAAAGCCAGAGGTTCCTTTTTGCACTCCAAGAGACATAACTTGAGCATCCGAACTCCATTTTTTGAAAACTTTATATTGTTGGAACACTTGTTTTATGTACTTTCCAGCATATGAGTTTTCTTTCTAGATTTTGCTCCAGAAATATTTTATTTAGTTTTTTTCTTTTCAGCACTCTAGTAAATATCTTCGTTGTTTCAGGTCTTGAGATCTCTTTCTCTAAGTAGGATGTCTCATTTTTTGGTTGTTCTTTCTATTTCTAGTCTTCTTATCATTGTCGCTTTTTATTTATGCAAGCACACTGAGATAAAGTGCCATCATGCATTGTTTACTTGGGATCTTGCACATCTTGTGCCTTATTGTACATGCACTACTTATAAAGTGCCATGGGGGGTTGATGTTTGTCTTTGTTTGCCATCTACCTTTGTCACGTGAGTGTTCCTTCCACGACATTTTCCTTGTGATGTGTGTCAAGTGAGTGTTCCTTCCATGACACTATGTACTTTCTCTGCACCTTTGATGTTCCTGGTTCGTCGTCATGCAGTTCTTGTTGGCCGTTATTTTCAGTGTACATGTCCCTCTCCCTTTTCAGCATTATGGGGAGGTTTGTCCTATTGGTTCTAATGCTTTCTTGGTTTGATTGATCAGCTCTTTAGGCTTTGGCTTCTCATGCTATATGTATCTTCGATTTCAGTTGTTTGCCTTTGTTTGCCATCTGATTCAAGTAGTGTCATTTGAGGGCACTCATGCAGATTACAGTCTTCTCTACCTGGTCATATTCTATTTCAGTGGAGGTTCTTCAAATCAGCAGTTACTCTTCGACAGTGTTTGCAGCTATTTCCTGCTTCAATGGTGTTCTTCTTGCTTTTCCATCTCTTTTTGGAGTAGAGTTTTTTTCCCACATGGTTTTCTCTATTTCTCCAGTTCATAGAGATTTGGTTGTGATTGGGTACCTCATCAGGCCTTGTTGTCGAGACCCAAACTTTCCTTCTTCTTGTAGTTGCTTTTTTTGCTTCATGCATTTAGTTTTTTAGCTACTCCCTAAGTTCATCTTAAGGGGGGTGTTAGAGTTATCTTGTATTAGCTAATAATTATTTATTTAATTATTAGTCTATTAAACTCTATGCTTAAGCTAAATTTAGGCATTTAAATAAAGAATGTAGGTATTTAATAGTTATTCTAATTATTAAATACACATTATCCCTTTAGGGTTTCTTTAGGGTTGCACATATTTAGGGTTGCACACCTTTAGGGTTGCTATTATCCTTTTATAAGGATTGTATTGTACTTGTTCATTTAATCGATTCCCTTTCTGAATGATAATCTTCTTCTTCAGAGCATTTATACTTTTTTGCTTTATGTGCCTCCATTCTTCTCTTGTGACAGGTATTTGCATGCAGGTGTTCTTGGGATCTCTGAAGATGTATTTCCTCAACTTCTTCATTAGATGAGAAAATGATCTTTGAGATAGAATCAACATGATGAGATGAGATGATTGATGATGATAGTGAATGATGGTGATGAATACTCTTCTTTACCTTTATTCATAGTGCAATACATTATCATCATTGAGCATTATTATGTAACAATGAAGCTCAATACACCAAGGTATAGGGAACCAAGATGTAAAGATATATCATTGCAAAGAACAAACATGTAGCAGAAAAGGAATGAACTCTCCATTCTGGGAATAATTCCAGGGGTCGAGGTATGTGCGATAGTCACAAGCATAGGTATCCTTGACTTGATTTTTGCATAAGATACTTGCCAAATGAACGTACCAATCATAGACACCCATTGGAACTATTGCCCCATAGCTTCATTGGTTCACACCACAAACAACAAACAAATAAAAAGATCATGCCCATCACAGCTCCTCTAGTCACTTTTGGACATCCTTGGGTAGCATAGTAACATGATCTGACATAAATTGATAAAAGATAAATCAATGAAAGATAAGACAAACTTGACCATACAAGCCAAGAATCATACTGATCTTCTTGCCAAGGATAAGTGTTGCTAGGATGATTGTTTGTTGTTTGATAAAGATGTTGACAACTGATAGGCATTGATCAGTTAGGTTGTAGACTAGCTTGGTAGTTTGTCTATTCATACATGATTTTTTAAGCTCAATATTTTGATTTGTTTTGTGTTTCGTGTCTATTGAAATGCTTGTCATTTGCAAAGGATAATTTATTGTGAATTGTGATTGATGGATTGTTTTTGGATTTTTTATTATTTTCTAATATTTATAGTATTTTGATGTTTTTGGATGTTTTTGTTTGATTTTGAATTTTTCGATGTTTTTGTTTGATTTTTTTGTTTTCTGATTTTTAAGTTTTGTCAAGATGAAACATGAACTACCATCAATTGATAAAGATAAGGCTAAAGAGGACAAAATCCAACATCCATATTGATCTATGTCATTGTTTTGATTGCTCGATGATCGATAAGAATGTCTGGTTTCAAAGAGTGAGTGCCCCATTTAAGACCGATCTGTCTGGTTTCAAGTATATCCTTCCTTGTATAATACATGTTGATAGATTTTGATTGATTAACAAGACATGTTATCAGTTTGATTGTAGACTTTGAGAGTTTACCTATTGTTGATCTAATTTGATGATTGTTCCATGCTTTCTTGCTTTGATTTTCAGATTTGTTTTTTCGGTTTTCGATTTTGTTTTTTATTTTTCGATTTTTATGGCTTTTTTCATGACATTTTTCTGAAAGTTTTAAGATTTGGTTCAATATATTCTATGATTTTTAGATTTATTTATTTATTTAGGTAATTATCTGATTTTTAGGATTTTTTCAGCTATGCCCCTACTATGCAGACCTATTGTGACATGATAATCTAGGTGATGCATGTGGAGACAATGAATTTTGACATGAGCTATAATAATGCAGTATACAATATGAAGATGCAATTCCTATTTGAACAAGGATGATTGTGTGTGTCTTTCATTTTGAAATGCACTAATTGGATTAAAGATGGGAAACATTTTAGAGATAGGAGTTCAATTCGTTCTCAGAAGACCTTAGACCATCCAACCTAACACACTATGTAACCAAGATTAATGAATGGAGGCGGGGAAAACTTCTCCATCAATTCTTGAAACTTTCATCTCCTTTTTCCCATGTGTGTGCATTTTAGTTTATTCCGACTCTTATAACTATCAGACCCTTAGAATCCTATGTGGCTAGCTACGTGTGTTATTCTGACTTCAAAAGCAACCTGGATAGAGCCTCGCTGCCAGCAATTTTTTAGGGCTCCAACGAGGTTATGCACTGTAAACTCTCAAATATTGCTCCATTGCCAATAGGTGTCTATAGCCTTGACAGAGTTACTCGCATGGTCCCTTACTCAAGCTTTTATTGCACTTTTTGGTATGATATTTCAATTATATATCTTTTCTCTTTTGCCTTGATATTGATTTTGACATAGCAATTTTTATTATTTCCTTTTTTCTTGCCTTGAATTGTAAGTAATGAAACCTACTTGGGTATGACGATTACAGTGGCGTTGAAGTAGAATTTAGGATTTTTCACTAGCCACATGGCCAACTAGGCATCTGTAATGACTTAGAGCATTTGATTAAGGTGTGAGATATAGCAATCGATAGATTTTGGGTAATAAAAGCTTGATAGTAAAACCTCTACACAACCATGGATAAATCTCAATCACAAGGTGACATTGAAGATGAATGATCAAAAAGCTCCTAAAAACTTCATGAACAAGTATCTAGGAAATAAGACAATCTTCGCTCCTTTCAGTGCAAACAGGTAAATGACTTAGACAATCGCCTTGTTTTATTGATGCAACTATATGCGAAAGCAATAATGATATGTAGCTAGATGTTGTGCAATATGAAATGCAACTATGATGCACTCCGAAATGGAGATATGTGATGCAATGCAGTAAAGAAGTATGCAAATGCAATACTAAAAAAATGAACCCATCCCTTAGATGTAATATCTTTTAAGGTGGATGCTATTATTGAGTTCGTATGAATTTTGTGTAGATAATTCGTTGGTCTATGTTTGAAAAGTTGGATAAACCTGTCTTTTTCAATAGGATATAAAGACTTAGCTAGGTGTATTTCATGTACAGTTTCTTCTATAGCCTCATTATTTTCAAACCAATCCAATTGTGGTAGATCTTCTTGCCCCCATTCTTTCAAGTGTGGGTGTATGAGGCAAATAGATTCTAGTTCCAAAGTTGTGACATGAGCAGGTGCTATGTTTGTTTCTATTGATGCACTTGAAGAGGATGATGAAGCCAACCAAGTGTTGATCTCATTAGTTGGTGTTATGCTTGTGCTTGAGGAAGGTGATGGAACAAATTGGGTGTTGATTTCATTAGCTGGTTTCATGCTTGTTTTTGTCACCACATTTGCATTTGATGATGGCACACATACAATTGTTGACAAGTTGCTCTGTGTAGTATGATTTGGATTGGTAATTTCATTGATAAGGGGTTCATGAACAACATGTGTAGAGGCATTGGGATCATGAGGGAGACTAGGAGAAATGGTAAGTTCATTTGAGAGGGAATCTTGATCAAGATCTGGAGAAATAATGGGATTTTGTTTAGGACATGAAGGTGAAGGGATGCTTTGATCTCGACTTGGAAAGTGATTATTAGGAAGGATGGAAGGGATGTCTTGATCTTGCTTAGGAGGTGGATGCTGGATGGGACTTGAAAGAACATCTTACTCTTGAGATAAAAGGGTGTTATTATGAATGGAATGGAAAATAATGAGGGGATCATCATAAGATTCTTGGTCGGTGGGGTCTTGATCAAAAATTGGATAGGATGGAAGGGCTTGTTCTTGATCTTGATTTGTTTCATGACTCATTTCTTATGATTTTGGATTGAATCATCTTGACATAGGTAAGGAGTTTGGATATGCATGGGAGATTTTTGGAAGGTTTCAACAATTTGGCCTGATGAGAAATGACTTTGAAGTAGACTCTCTAAAACTCGAATATATGATGGCATTGGATCTTAAATTTTTGAAGCATGGAAATGAGTAGCATCATAACTTGGATTAGATTGATTTATACGATGGATAGCCCTTGGGAGATTGTGTTATTGGATAGAGATATCATGGATTGATCTTGTATGACTTTAGGGGATGATGAAATGGTGGATAGATATGGTTGATTTGGACTTTGGTTGAAAGGGATTTGATTTTGGTTGAAAGTAGTATGATTTTGGTTGAAAGAGGTTTGATTTGGGTTGAAAGAGGTTTGATTTTTGGTTTGGTTGAAAGGAGTTTGAATGTTGGGCTAATATGATTGGTATGTTTGATATGTTGGGTTGAAAAAGATTGAATGTTGGGTTGATGTGATTGCTATGTTTGATATGTTGGGTTGAAAGAAGGTTAACATGATTCTAATGTTGGAATTGAGGTAGGAATGATTATGTTGAAGAATGAAGGTTGGCATGTTTGAATGGTCTCACAAGAAGAATAAGGTTGGCCTGATAATGATTCCCTTGTGGTTATCGCTTCTCTCATCATTTTTTCTAACTAGCCCCTATCGTTGTTAGGACTGGTCATGTCTCTCATTTGTTGTTGCAAATTACTAATTTATTGAGCTAAGATTTATATGGATGGTGATGGAATAGGAATGGAAGGGATGAATTATTCACCTTCCCTATGAAATGTATAACACCAATCCATGGTGTTTGCTTGATTGGTTTGGACCTAGGATCACAACATGTAAGATGTTTTCTCCATTTCTAGAATGTTGCAATATTTGATTGATTTGTTGATCTTGACAAACTTGTTTGCTGCGGGGTTTTGAACTTGTTGATATTGAAATTTGACTTTGTTGAGGGGTTTGATCTTTTTGATGTTGAAACTTGACTTTGTTGAGGGGTTTGATCTTGTTGATGTTGAAACTTGACTTTTTTGAGGGGTTTGATCTTGTTGATGTTGATGTTGCAAAGACCCAGTAGCAGGCAAAGAAAACAATCTAAACTAAACAAAGAGAGCACTTGTTTAAAAGACTTTTTCAAATCCTCATGAATGTTGAGATCTTTCTCAAGACCCCATTTTGTTTTGGATAGTATTTTGGCAATTCGATAGATATCAAGCAAACTCTCCTAAGGTCAAAAGATCACAAGTATTATCATAGCCCACAACTTGATACTCCGTCAGCTCAAACAACCTGTCACACCCTAGGGTGCACCCATTTTTTTCCCTTTTTCGAAAATTAGACCAAAGTTTATCGCTCCTCAATTGGTCCATTATCCTGGGAGTTATATGGAGAGTGTCTTGGGGGTAGATTCTTCCCCACCCTTGCACTGTGATAATTCAAGTGTGTGGTTACTGACTCAGTTTGGCCTCTAGATCCTAAAGTTTTTAATCAGGCTTCTGTTTGGATGGGCATAGATTCAACGAATTTAATCATCACTATGCCATTCCAACACCCATTTGTTATAATTTTCATTGCAAACACATTTATTTTATAGTGGTTCAGAATACTTGGCATTAGCCATTACCACTTAGGTCTTTCTCCTCTCACCAACCTTATGGGCTTCTTGAGAGGGCAGACCTACTAAAGGTTTATCCTATTGTTGAAATTGAAAGAAAGCATAAAAGAGGTGGGTCTGGCTTTTTGATCACCCAAAAGAGGGGAGATCATATACACATCACCTCACAAACACACAAAAACAATGTTCTTTTTAACCCCAATTGAAAAATTATCTAGTCTAAATGGAGATGTTGCTCCATGAAAACATGGTGTTCATTTTATCCCTCATAGCAATTGTGAAAAAGAAAACAAATTGCTTGTGATTTTTTTTAAATGCACAAAAATGAAAGTTTCTAAGCTACCTCTACAAGAAGACCAAAAAAGGTTAGTTGACACATGGTGGGCTCTCCAGCCTAATTTTTTTTCTTTTTTGGTTACAAATTTCAAAAATATCGAAAATATAATTTTTTGTATTTTCACATGTTAGTAAACTGCATTTTCAGAGGTCTTCGGAGCATTTTTAGCTGTTAAAACTTTGAACAATCCTTTAAAGATGTTGTCATAGGCACGTTAAAAAGGGATTGAAACTAGAGCTCTTGGAGATCTTTCCAGCGGTGTAAGCGGTTTGTTATTTTGAGTTCGGAGTGAAAAGTTATGACTCTTCAAAGTTGGTTACAGATTTGACCTCTCTATTTTCAGAAATAGAGGCAATTACTAATAGAAAACACAGAGCAACTGAAACAGAAGCATTATACCCTATTCCTACAAATGTGAATTACTATCTAATCAATTGTGAACTAATATAATATCAATTGCGAACCACTAATTGATCAATTGTGAATTTTTGTCAGCACGATTATAAATTTCTAACAAAGCAATTGTGAATTTATGACAAAGCAATTGTGCATCAATTAAGCTGATTTTTTTAAAAATAAAATAAAATAATCTAGAAGAAAAAGACATAAGAGAGAAGTTTTTGCTTTCTTTGATATGGTTTTTCCTCCTCCTGACACCTGAGATCTTGAAAATTACCCTTCCTCCATTGGATTAGAGATATTTTATGCAAAAATATGAAATTTTCCAGAATCAAGAAAAATTGATGGGTTAATCTCTCAAATGAAAGTAAAGCCAAAACGACACAAAAAATGTGAAATATGGGTTAAGCCTGCATTTGCGCATCAGTTAATGCAATTGTGCATCAATATGTGATCAATTACAAATCAGAATGAGGTCAATTGCGCATCAAAATTGGCAATTGCAAATTTTTGTACCGTCAATTGCACATCAGATTTCCTGTACGACCCTGCAAATCAGAAAAGACAAAAAAAATGAAGTCAGAATTCATGTTTCACTTCGGGTTCACCAAATGTTCTCATGCTTGAAATCATGTAAATTGGGCTAATTAGGCTAAAAGGACGATCACAAATCCTTAACTAATCTAGCTAAAATCAAACACAAATCAATGAAATAAATGCATAGATAAGAATAAATTCAAATAAAGGAAACTCTCTCATCTTACATTGTGGCTTCCATTGTTCTTCTCCGAAATTGTGTGGTTGGCTCTCAGGTATTGCACTGAAATTCTTGCATAAGATTGGCAATTGCTTTGAAGAGTGTGATCTTGACTGATTTGTGAAAATGATGTAGTTTATATGGATTTTCAAAACAGAAGGGGTGAGGATTTGAACTCAAGTGTTGATTGATAGTCAACTGAAATTGTTTGATCAGTGAACTCGTCTTGATTGACTTGTTAACTGGTTTGATTGATTTGTTAACAAGATTGATTGGGGAGTCAACTGAATAGATTAGCTAGTTGATTGAGTTGATGAATCAGATGACTGAATTGATCAGAGAGATAAGTGGATTGATTGATCAGTAGACTAAATAGATGGATTAGTCAGAAAAATTTGATTTGGAGTGAAAAGGGGTGATTGAAGAGTTAATTGATTAGTCAATTGATTTGATCAATCGGTTATGATTTCAACATGTGTTGTAGGTTTTTGAAATTGATTTTGATTTTAATTTTCAATTTTGATTTGAATTTTGATTTTCAAATGTTCAAATGCACATGAAATTAACTGAAATTCAAATTTGGTGAAATGTTAATTTGAATAAATGAAATTAAATGGAATTATTTGAAATCCACATTTTGGGAATTTGAGAGAAATGAAATTAGATGGAATTATTTGAAATTTGAATTTGGGAAATTGGAGGAATAAGTTAATTAATTTAAATAATTTAAATGAAATTATTTAAACATTAGAAATAGGATTAATCAAATAATAAAGATTAGTTAATTAAGGGAAATAATCGAAATTAATTAAATAAATAATATTTAATTAATACTTGAGATAGGGTTAATTGATTAATTAATTAATTAAAGAATATAAATTAGATAATTAGAAATGTTGAATGTGATGATTGAGTCATTTTAGAAGAATAATTAGCTTAATTAAATAATTAAAGAATTACTTAATTAATTAGGACAAATAATTTGTGATTAATGAGATATTTTTAGGTGTCTACAATTCCCATTTTAGGAACTTCCAAGGGCCATTTATTGTGCATACAATGTTCTTTTTGGGTTTAGTTATTTTGTGCATATTTTTTCACATACTTTGTGTTGGAACCTTTGGTTTTCTCTCATCTTCTTGAAAAAATATACTTTCACCATTTGGTACATTTTTTGAACATTGTACGAATATATTGTATGCAGTTTTAGATGTGTAAACATATTGAAATAAAGTCCCATATTTATAGTTTATGTTTTAGAAAGATTTACACTTCATATTGTTTTTTTCTTGCACTCACACTATTTTATAAAATTCCATGGGGTTTTGTTGTGGGTGTGCTTGTTATTTTCCATCACAACCTTGTCTACCCTCATGCGAGTGTGTATTACACTTGTACCAAGAGAGAGTGCATTTATATTGCATACGCATTTAAATTGCACATACGTCATGTATTGGACTTGATGTTGCTACTTCATCCATTTGCACTACATTGTGATACAATTTTAATGGATATGTTATACCTCTCCTTATTACCATTATAGTGGGTGTCATATGGTTACACTAATGCTTCCTTGGTTTTAGGGGAGTAATGAGATCACTTTCTACCTTTATTAGTTGGTTTTAGTGTTCTTGAGATTAAACATGACCTATACTTTCATCTTCTAGATTGTAGTGTCCCTCCTCTATGCATCGATAGAGTTATTGAGACATATTGTTGATACCTTGATGATTGCTTACGAATCTACTCATATCGTAGATGTTATGTTTATGATGTTAGACATTTTATATGGACATATGTTACATGGCAACTCTTATGGATGACTGGCATAGCTTGGATTATTATGATGATGACACTTCTTATTATTGAATATGAGATATGATGGACATATGCTTGATGGATCTTATATGCATTTCTACATTGTTGGATTATATTGATCATGGATTTGATGTCATTATGGATATGCCAACCCTATTTCATGATAATATATGATGAGTTGATCATGCGATGTGTTTGATTATTGTATGATTGTCTTCGTGAGAGGAATGATGTCACGTCAGTCATTGTGAGCGGGATGTGTCGTTGTGATTCCTTATCACTTGCCTATTATGATATGTGTGTGTGTTGTATCATTGCCTTGTGGTTGCAAGATTCGCAGGTACCAGACACCGACTCCACCTGGCTCCACAAGTATGAGCGTGTCTTTAAATCCCAATGGTATGTGGTTCAAAGATGACATGAGTTCCCTTCGCATACTCTAGGTCTAATATGTCTACCTTGAGTCATCAATATCTTGGCCTAATTTGCCATGTTAGTCAAAGAACTATGGTTTTGTGAGTATGCAAGTGTTTATTCATTTATTTAATTAATTGATGTGAGATTATATAGTTATTAATGTTTAATTAACTGTTGGTTTAATATAGTTTTATTTGGGTATTTAATTATTTGGGATTTAATGCTCATTTAGTTATTATTGATTTATTTATGTTTAATTATTTGAGATTTAATATTTATTTATTGTTGATTAATGGTTTATTTAGTATTTATTGTTTAATTGATATTTATTGTTATTTATTTATTTATTGTTTATTATATCTTTGGCTTTAGTGTTGAATAATATTTATTGGAGATTAGTTATTTATTTTATAAGCCCTTTGATTATTTATTTAATTATCCATTTGATTTATTTAATCAATCTTAGCCTATAGTTATTTATATAGTTTAATTATTAATTTTGTGGAGGTAATAAAGTACCTTATGTTATATTCTTTTTACATCCCACTTATAATTATAAATATGTTTTAATATTTCTCTCACCCACCGTTTATTCTCATTGGCCGAATTTCAAATGAGAAATAAAAATATAACCTAATGTGGGTAGGTAAAATATATTCCCAAAAGAAATATTTTGATTGGTTGATTTTGAGGCTAGGTTTTGGTTTGGTTTTTCTTTTTATTTGACAGCCTGAGCTTGTTGTCGAGCTACACTCTTTTGAATATTCTCTGCAATTTTGTTTTTGAGCTTGGATTGTGGCTTTGGAAGCTTGTTGGATTTCTTGGGCGCTTCATCAATCTCCTCCATCACTTCTAATCTAGGTTGGAGGTATTTCCTTTGAAGTTTTATTTTCAGATTTTGTGTATTCTCTGTGTCTGTAGAAATATGGTTGTGTGCGAAAATTATATTTGAGAAAAAATACTATATTCTATAGTTGGACTATAGTTTTTTGGATAAATTTTTCCTTGAATTAATTTTATAGTATAGTTTAACTATAGGAAGGGAAACTTAATCTATTTCTATTGGATGGGAGTTTTGTCATGAACGCACAACACGGTGGAATTCATAGCTTGTGGATTTCCTGTGTTTGGTTTTTTGTAGATTGTTGTTTTGGTAGTTTTATTGAGAACTTTATTGCACTTTTTCATTTTTGGGTTGAGCTTGGTTTCCAGTTACCTCTATGAGCTCCCTGAACTAGTTTTGTCGTGAAGGGAGGTTTGTTGAGATTATTCCTTCTTTCTTTTGTTATAGTGTGATTGTTATGTTTTCATGTTTTCAATTTGTCCTTGTACCAGAGGCTTGATTGATGTATGTTGATGTTTTCCAGCTTTGTGATTTATCTAATTTGATGTTATTCGATGATTTTAAGCTTTGGTATATTGATAAGCCATACCGTAGAGATTTTTTGCGCCTCCAACTTGTTGATAAGTTATGTTGTGAGGATTGATTTGTCACTCTTGGCCCAGTAATTTGATGTGCCTTACTATTGATTTTCATCTCATGATTATGGAAGATTTTGATTGACTTTGATATTGCTTTTGAAGCACTAGTTTGATATGAGACTCACTGTTGGTTTATTTTTGTTGTTGGCATTGGATTGTTATGGATGCTTCATGATTTCGTGATGTTGTCTATGGATCACTCATGAATTTTGAATTAGAGCCTCCTTGTTATTATTGTTATTTTGGAACATGTTAGGGGGAGTGGGCTTCCATGTGATGACCGAGGTCATGAGAGCTAGGCGGTGAGTTGATAAGCCTCCTGTTTAGATCGCCAGGGCACATTGGAAGTTTTCCTTATTTATAAACAAGAGATAACATTAATAATGAATTAGATGGGTTGGGTAATTAGGATTCACCTATTCAAGATAATTAATAGTTGATCCCCAAGACTCGATCCTAGGGAGGATGTTTTAGGATAAGATTGGGAAGGCCATTGCGGTGTCAAGCCAATCTCCCTTGATTCTCTCATAGGTTGAGATGGCTCCACATGTCTATCAAGGTTATGCCTTGAAAGGTCGTGTTTCTAAATTTGGAGGATAGCATGTGATGACACTCCACTCCTACATGTGTCATTTGCTTGTTTTGCATTTATGCCTTGTTTGTTGTTACGCCTCTAGGAGTTTCTATTTGATGTCGCTATGTGATTGGTTGTTCTGTTTGTGTGGTTGTGATACTTGAGTTGTTAGTCTATTTGGTAGTTTGGTGTCAGCTTAGGTCTAGAGTGTGTGTTGGGACCTTGTGTCATCTCCTAGCACAGGGGGGTGGTTCCTTTGGTTCCACATGGTCGTGTGGTTGGTGCCTTTCTACCATTGGGATTTTCAAATTGGATTCTTATGCGTGGATGTGAATACTTCTTCATTGCAGCTTATGGATGAATATTGTAGCAAATGAATGTGATTAATATCATGGGTTATGTAATGTAATCTTATTGTAGAAGTTGTAGATGAGACAATGTACTAGGAGAACTATGCTCTTGTTGAAACGATCATGTAATTATATAGTAGATGATGTTTAGGAAATGGGCCTATAATTTGTAAGATGGATATTGAGATGTATTCTTTGAAATGGAATGCAATTCATGTTAATAGATATGTTGTAGATTATCTTGTAATGGTTCCTAAAGGGATTCATGAGTTTTGATATCAAAGTCATGTGGTAGGAATTTATATTCATGTTTAAGATAGAAAAGAATAGGAAATTTGATATGGTAATTAAGATGATAATGTAAAAGTAGTTATGTAACTTGAATTTAGAGGATATAAGTATTAGGACTCGTAGTAAGATGAAATATTTATATGTTGTAATGGATTGTAATAATTATGTTGTAATATGATGATCTTGAGTATGGATGCTTATGCAAATATTGAATGAATGTTCTTAATGAAAGGTTGATATTCTTGATAAATGGATACTTCTAGATTGTAAGAATGAATGGGTAGTTGGTAAGATGAATAGTTAACCTTAAGGAAATGATTTAGATTGTTTTAGTTAATATGAAATGTGTAAAGATGTGGTAAGATTCTTTAGCATGCCAACCAAATCCTCAAGAGTGGCAATTTTTAAATGACTTGGTTAGTTTAAATTAGTATTTGTCCAAGTTAAAGGGAACCTTATATTCTTATATATCCTAACAAGACCTCATGTTGATTTGGAGTCAATGATTGTCATAAGTTGTTAGTTGGGTCAATATTCATAATAGGAAATTTTTTACAAATATTTACATGGGATATGTATCGTCTTCATAATTTTCTTCCTTACATCATAATTAATCAAAAGTGTAACACCCTCATGTTGGGGGTTGAAGGAAAAATTCAGAATTGTTCAACCAATATAAGTAAGGACTTTCCATATAATTAGAGTAGTCTTGGTTGAATGGTCATGTTATATAAAATATTCTTCTGTGGAGTTTATAACCTCCTCAATAACCCTTCACCATATTAGATTATTGAATAGATAGGTAGGGTTAATACTCTTAGGTTTTCATAAGAGATTGGCATACTTGTCATCCAAATATTCTATGACGGGAGCATTGGGATATCTATTCTAGGAGTCATCTCCACATGGGTCCTCTCAAATCCAAACATGTTTGTAGGGTGTTAAGTGCCATAGAAAACATTTAAGGAGAGAAAAAAATAGATAAAATAATTGGGGTGCAAAGAAAGGTAAAAAAAGATGACATTTAGTTCTTATTCAATTTATCAATTATGAGTGCAAAAAATCTAACACTTAGAACAATTTCTTAAGGTCATACCAATCTAAGTCATTACGTTGGAATTCATTGTTAATTGGAATGTCATTGAGATGGTTGGTTTTGTGTATTTTCTTAACTAGGTTGTGGTAATTGTGAATTGAGAAGAATACTCATTTAATTGTGGCTTTTTCTTTGCCTTGGCTCAATCAAAACCCTTAAAATGCTCACATCTTGTGATCTAAGTTTTTTTATTTAAGTAATTTAATTGATCAAAAAAAAAAAAGGAATTAGGCTAGAAAAAAATATCAACTCACATGCTCTTGTGTTTATATTTCATTAGGAAGTTGGAGATTTACCTTTAAAATTTTATCTCAAATAGAAAACGTGAGATGATTTCGCAAAGACATTTAAGTTAAAATGGATGAATATTTGAAAGTTTGTAATATTTTTATTTATTCATTTGTTTATTTTATATTTTTTTTTTGGTTTGATTTAATTATAAATATTATTATTTATTTTATAACAAACATTTTTTTTTTTAATATTTTGTATTACTTTTGGAAATTTAAGAACTCATTCTTTTGATTTTGTTAAGAGGTTTTCCAAAAAAAAATGTTTACAATTTTCTAGAGATTTTTCGACGGAACTTTTTATGGATAGAGGAATTTTGTAAAGATTATTGAAAAAAATAAAATCATGAATGATATCCCAATTAGAAAATATGTACACCTATGCATGTGAGTACATAGACACGTATATACATACACACAATGAGAACAAAGATTTTAGAATTTAGATTATGAATTTTTAATTAGAAGGAATTGGATTGACTTAATATGACTAACAAGTTATACTTATGGATAGATTTTGACAAAGTTTAGGATATTTTGTAAAAAATCATGCACACTTTTAAAAAGTTATTTTGGATATTTTATACTAGAATGATACAATGATGAGAAAACGTAAAAATAAATGCAAAGCTCTTAAATTTTTAAGAAATGCACATAATTAAACAAAATTGTCTTGAAAAATTCATCAAGATAAAAAAAATACACTAGTAGACAAAGGTGTTATACTAGAGACATCTAGAACCTAGTATTGAGAGTTTTGACAAGTAGGATTTTGACTTGGAGATACAAACTAGTTGTCAATTTTTTATTTTTAACATGCCATGTTAGCTTTTAAGAATTTGTGTGATCATTTGATTTACCAAGTTGCCCCTTATGGTTTTGGACATTGACCTTGTAAATGCCCAAGCCAACTCCGCTACTTGTTCACTTATGGTTGAGGAATTCTTAAATGTTCACTTTGAAATATTTTAGCACATTTAAATCGACAAGCAATGGTCAATATCCAAAAGTGTCAACCTTGGTAGTGGTAGGGAACAATTGGAATTTGAAATGGTGAGATAGGAACACAATGCAAATGAGTCCATGGTATAGATTCACATGCGTGGTCATGTTCTATTGTGAAGATTAGCATGCTTAAATGTAGGGATTCAAAGATAAGTCAACATATGTTGAAAACAAGTCAAATTAGATTGTATGACATTATATTTACAAATAAGTTCAAAGGGTAAGAGTAAAAGAACAAGAAATATAATTTTAACACTTAACATATATATTTTTTTGTTGCCACATGGTATCCCCGTGACCCAACCCAACACCCATTTGGAGCGAGTTGAGGCGAGACTAGTCCTTGGGGATGTACCAAGTAGCCTGCCTACGAATCCAAGACCAATGGAAAGCAAATCTCTAGCCCAAACCAACTCCACTACTTGTACGGACTACCACTTAACACATTATGTCAATACCTATGACATTTACTATGACTTAAATAAAATATAAATACATATCTATAATAAATGAAAATTAATAAAAAAATATTTTTTAATTTTTTAATTTGAATTTTAAGATTTTAAGATTTTTATTACATGTGAGAAATTTGCATATTAAAATTATCATGATATTTTTTATTAATTAAATTTTATAGTCAAATCACCATATACATTGACCTCACAAAATAGCACACAATATTTAGTCCCTGTCACAGCATGACAAGCTCCAAAATAGAACGAGGAGAATGGTTTTGTCGCCACTGGAAGCTCACATTTTTATCCAGTACGCATTTAATTAAGCCTCGAATCTCAGAAACTGAAGATCTCACCACCAAAATATTGTTTTCAAAATTATATCCCATGACTTCACTTAATCCATAGATGGTGAAGAAGGTCTCTTGCGTTGGATTCTTGACAATCAAAGATGCCTGCAAGTTATTATTTTGGACCAAAGCCAGTCGATTTAGCAAATCCCTTAAGTCTCCATTGTAATTAATGTAGTTTTCTTTCTCCTGTAGATTCAAATCATTTGATGTTTTTTTCATGTTTTCATCTGTGTTTAAAATCTTGAGCCCGAATTCCTGGACTTGGATGTGTGGGCAGAGGAAGAAAGAGCTATCCTTGCCAGCGTTCTCTGTAATTTTACGAGCTCGCTTAAGAAAAGAGTAGATTGATCTGATTTCAGCCTCTGGATTGCCAATAAACACCAGACGAAACACCCCATGTTTTACTCTCTTCAGCTGAGAAGTAGGATCGTCTGCAATCTCCTGATATTTGAAGTAGTGTGAGTATTGTTCCTGGCAAGAGAATATAAAGATTAGCCAATGGTTTATCAATCACATAAACAGTTCGGTATTAGTTTTCCGCAGTTTGTGTTGTATACAAAAGATTGTTTCTAATCAACTGTGTGTTTTGAATCGATGTTTTGGATTATATTCTATGGTCTATCATCAGAAAGAGGACCACACTCTATGAGCTATTATCAGAAAGCATTCAGATCACACTCAACGATCTATCATCGAAAATTGGATAATACTCTCTGAACCATCATCACTAGGATCACACTCATTGATCTATCATCAGGAAGAGGACCATGCTCTGTGATCCAACAAAGTGTGGTCCTCTTCCTTGATGAATAATGGATCACAGAGTGTGGTCTTCTTTCTGATAATAGAAGATGGATCACAGAATGTGGTCCTCTTCTCAATAATAGATCACTGAGTGTGATTCAAAATACCAATTAAAAACACAATTCATTCTAAAAATAATCTTTTGTGATCCTCTTCCTATCACTGAATTTGATCTGAAACTTGATTAAAAACACACAGTTCATTTTTGTACATTGGACAAACAGTTAAATTTTATAAACTAGAATACAATACCTGTTCTGATTGGCTTCTACTAAGAGTAATATCCTGAGCAAAAACATGCCCCTCATTGAAAACATGGAGACCCTCCCAAACAACACCATGTCTGTAAGCCACAACACTTGTACCCAAAAATGCATAGCCAAATTCCCCTGCCTTTAGCTTTTGCATGGGCCCCTCACACATTTGATTTACTCTAAATCTTCTGTCCATGGGAAGGTGCTCTTTTCCATCAGCAATCAACTCTCTTACATATTCTCCCAGAGGTCTAAGGCACTCTTGCAGCTTCATTACATACTTCCTCTGCACTAAAACATTCTCATCACCATACCCATTGTTTTTGTTGTTAACATAAGAATTGTCCTCCATTGACAGCATTTTCTCCAAAGCAAAGCATGTTTCTAGGAGCTCCTTCTCAGTTTGCATAAGGCAATACCCATCATCCCCACAGTACAGCCAGCATAAAATGATTTCCACCACCTTATCTGACCATTGGAGCTCATTTTTACAGAGCTGTTCTGCAAGGGAAAGAGCTGTTGGAGCACAATCAAGGGGTATATGATGTGATAAGATTTTGGCCCATTTACTGTTAGCTTGTATGAGGGCATGCCCTAATCTGGTTTCTAGTCTCCATACTCTAAACTCCAAATCTTCCTTCCCAAAATTCTCAATCTCACTTTGACATATCAAATGCCTCTTCCACAGAAAGTCCTGAGAAAACTTAATGTGCAACTCCCTTACCCCATTATTGTGTGATGGGCCAAAAGATAGCTTGGACAGTCGTTTCATAAGTTTTCTGGTGTTCCCATCATAATGATAATCATCTTCCTCCTCCTTGTCATCTTCATAATCTTCTGCTCTGGAGATGTCATCACTTTCTTCATCATTATCATAATCTGAACTCTCTTCTTCCTCATCGTTATCAGTTTCTTCTTCTTCGTATTCATCTTCTTTCAAGCTGCATTCCTCATTACCATCATTTTTTAACTGATAATCAGTCTCTGGCTCTTCATCTTTTAATGGATGAGGAGGTTTTCCTTTTCTTTTTCTCTTCTTGTTGTCATAATACATGGCCATGGTTATAAAACTCAGACAGATTGAATTGAAAACATTGAACTCAATATGTGGTAAGAATCCAAGATTTAAATGTTGATTTTTCGTGAAAAGAGAGAACAAATTCACTGAATAGATGTGGCAAACAGGCCGCGACGTTTCTAAAATGACTCTTAACAGAAACACGGATAACTTTTTCCATAATTACATCGCCTTTAACATTATATACCTTGTCAATTTGTCATAAAATACCATTCCACGAGAAATATGGAAGAAAAATGGATATATTAAAATCAGTCAATACTGAGTATTAAATAGACTTTTTTCAATTATATAGTAAAAAAGAGTTCCTAAGTTTAGCCTCTCAAGTATATATCGGTGTGTGCGTGCGCTAGTAGCAACGCAGCATGTAACACTGTAAAAAATTAATATTATATTTATAAATTTATATTTAATTATTTTTAATTGATTATAAAACGGATTTTCAAGAAGTTTTTTTTTGGAGCAAGAGACGACAGGGGATATATATATATATAAAAATAATTGTAACACAATAAACATTCATCGTAGCAACATAATAATATTTATAAATCAAAATCTAAAATCATTGAATCAATGATCATTTATTGAATCATCATAGAACTAGCATCAAACGAATCAAATTGAATCATCATAGGATAAGATTAAGAACATAAAATAGCATTATGATCAAATGAATCAAATGAGAGTTCAAATTTGAATAGCATCTATATATTCCATTTTATTCGTATGCAATATGCATAGGTTTGATATCCACGTAGTTAATAAGAAACAAAGACTAGCTCACTCAAAACACAAAACCAAAGAAACATTTGTGTATAGTATGCAAGTAAAACACACGCATAATGACTAGGTAAAGGTGTCATATTTCAACTCTTTGTGATCGGCCTCCAAAAAAACAACAAGATGGGTTACAAGTATATGAAATGTAAAGAATCTTTAAAGGAGAAGGGAACAAAATTATGCCTCGCAAACCACCCTCAAAGTGAACTTTGCATTTCCCATGTTAGGCAATTAGTAATACTCATTATCTATCTACATAAAAAGAGAAGAGTTATTTCAATTACCAAATACAAATTAAGTCAATCCATAGGTCTTCATGGACATTTGTCATTAACAAGTTCAAGTTGGCTCTGGTACCACTTCTATTATATCTAGTAGATGAAAATAGTAAAATTAAAAGATATTGAAATATTAAAATATAAGATACAATATATAATTTACTAGATTATAGTTAATGAATGGATGGGAAGGTATTTATATGCAGATCAAGTATTATGTCCGGTAGGAAATGTGTTGTTAAGATGGTAGTTTGCATTTCTTGATAGCGACTATTAGAAAGTTAAAGACTAATTTTACTTAATCAGATATGGTATAAAAATAACATTAAGAAATTCCAATTTGGAATGTTTAATTATCATCTTTTGATTTATTGCAGCGATATTTATTCTATCACTTTCATTAAAATAAAAAATTTAATAATAAATATAGCTGCAATTAAAAATCAAATTTTATAAAAAGTTGATCGTTTCCAAATTTTCAAGATGGTTTCCAAAAATTTTGCTAGATCGCAGACGAATTGGAAATGTTTCTGGCCATCCCCCCGTCCTCGAAACTGTTTCCGTTTCCGAAACGTGTGCCTTTAGGGTGGAAGTACGTTTCCGAGTAAGACTGAAATATATATAATATTATTATTTTATAATTATAATTTAATATAAATATATTAAAAATATATTTTTATATTAGAATTTTAAATATATTATATCATTATATAATTTTAATTTAATTAGAATATATAATAATATATTATTTACTTTATTTTATATCATTTTAATTTTTTAAAATTTAATTTAATTTTGTATTTTGTATTTTTTATTTTATTAGTCAATAGGCTTTAGTGTGAACTTTTAAGACAGATTGAATTGAAAAGATTGGAGAACTTAATACGTAGTAAGAATCCAAGATTTATATGTTGATTTTTTATGTGTCGAGAGAACAAATTCATTGAATAGATGTGACAAACAACTTATTCAAAAATTCGCGACGCTTCTAAAATGACTTGTAGCAAAAATACTTTTTAATTTTCCATAATTACTAATTATATCACTTTTAACATTATATACCCTATTAATTTCTCTTTAGTACGACTTTGTACATAAAATTTTTATTTTTTTAATATGGAAGAAATGTATTAAAACTATAGTAGAGATATATTAAAATTAATCAATACTAGAGTATTAAATAGTCTTTTTCAATTATATAGTAAAAAAGAGTTCAAGTTTGGCCTCGAGAAGGATATATATATATATAATTAATATATTTTCAATTAAATTTTTAATATATATAATAATATTATTTTACAATTATAATATATAAATATATTTTTAGTATATTTGTAATATTATAATTTAAAATATATGATATAATTAATAATAATTTACTTTAATTAAAATATATAATAATATTATTAATAATTTTCACAACAGAAGGGTTGCATCTATTCATATTAAAAAATTTACATCTAATCATGACATTAAGTCTTCAAAACCCATTAATAGGCACTACATGAAAACAAATGACCAACCTAGCATTATACCACCTCTAGGCATACTATGCCAAAAAACCCTAATCTCACCAAGAAAAATCCACCCATTAACAAGTGATGGAAACAATCTATAGAGTCTCCAAGACCAAATGGAGACAAACCTAACATTTGTTACATCCATATTCTTAAACATTTTCTCCCCTTTTGGAGTGGGATAACAACAACATGTTGAAAGTAGCCTCATTTTTCTTTCTTATTCTTTGTCTAACTATCCAAACATTATCTTGAGCCTCAACACCAGTAATCTCATCTTCTTTCCTTGATGTAATATTTGAATCTCTTAATGAGGGAGATCGGGAACTCTCTGCAACTGCAGTCTTCTTCTCAACAAGATGCAGCTCAACCTTGTTGCAAGCATTCCCAGTAGAAGGAAAACCTAAAGACCTTGGTGTGGATGGTTATTTCTTGGGATTTAACATTGAAGTTTCAAACAACTAGATCATCACCAAGGAAGACGCATCTGCTCCCATGTTGTTGTTGTGCCCATTAATAGGGGAACAAACCAACAAACGTGAAGTGCACTAGGCTTTGGATGGATAGGACAAGGGTGATCCATCTCTTTTAGGTTTCTAGGGCCCATCAATGATCTCTCCCACTGGATCCCTTTTAACTAAGTAGTGATGAGGGGCAACATCTTTCCACCATGAAGCTTGATAGTCCTTTCATTTAGCACACTGGTCAATAACATTTCCAATGCAAAAGCACCTACGACATCAGAATGAAATTCCCTCGTAATCTAAAGACGATATCCAACAACCATTTTAAGTGTTGAAAGAAATACCTACACAAAATCTTTGTTGGTATCGATCTTGGTGCAATCACGACGAGAGGGTCCTCAAAGAGAACAGTCTGGACCGTGCAAAAAGAGATGTGCAATAGAAACAACTCAAAGTGATAGAGCCAATGCAGAAATAGACTAGATTATATCATGAAAATCAGTTACAATCTGGTCACATCTGGGCTCATAGATTCAGCTCACGGGCCTGAGTACAAAACAAGTGTGTTATGCAACATTCGAGCTCAAACAAGAATACGAGCCAACTCTAGACCTTCTAACCTCAAGATTATCTTCTATATTCTAACGACTTGATTCTAAAAGCTTAATGATATTGATTTATATGATCAAGGATGATCTGCGTCGGCCCAAGGTGGAACAATCATCGATAAACAAGATGAAATGTGTAAAACAACAAGGTCAACCTCCACCAAAGAGATCCATCTGAAAAATCCATAGGATGAAGTGCGAACCTAAGGGGAGGTCGACCACATGCTAAGGAACGTTGGAAATAATGAATTGAATCTCCACAAGCTATGTAAATGATTCACAAGATTCGTCAATAGGTCCAAGCGGTTCTAGTGTTCTAATCTAGAGAATTGTCTCGAAATCTGAAAGTGATAACTTGTCGGAAAAAGATCCAAACATCCCATGAACCTAGAGTAAGGCAAATGAACATTTCCACAGTCAAAATCTAGCTCTGCAAGATCTGTTGAGAAAATGCAAAGGAACGCATAATGAAATGTTGAAACTGCAAAATAGGAACAAATTGAAAGAACATGTTTTTGGTTGATGCAAGATTGCCAAGAACCAGGGATGCTCCTGCATTAGATCTCCACCAATATTCCTGGGCATAATTGGTATAGAAAATAATTATAGAACCCTCATCAACATCCAAGAATTTTTCAAGCAAATTATCAATAGCTTCAAAACAAGAATCGAACCAAAACTGAAAGGTAGATTCAAAAGCCTTACCCAAAGGGGAATTGTCGAGAAGGAAATTTAGTGCTTGGATAAAAGGAAGGATCCCATGAATTCAACATAAGAAGGTCTCGATTGTAATCCCATTAGTAATCACATAGAACTATGTGACAATCATGAGAATTATCAAAGACCACAATAAAAAAACCCATGCACAGGGATGAATATGGAGATGACCCTTCAAAATAGGATACCACGTTTCTGTGATCCATTGGTGAAGCACAACCATACTCAGTCAAAACCCATGAAATATTCTAATCAAACCATGTTTTGAGAAGTAGTCAACATTCTCTTCCACCTCCATTAGACTATCCTCTCCTAAGTCAACATTCAGAGGTCGATCAGGGAGGTGAATAGTCTAAGACAACTCTGGAAATATGGAGGCCCTTGCAAGAGAAGGTCTAGTCTCCATTTGATCCAATCTTGCCTTCAAAGCATTCAACTTGTGTTGATTCCCATCCTCTCCATCCTCAAATAACCATTGTCCCTCCCTACATATGCCAACATTAGCCACATCAAACAGTTTCATTGGATCGAAGGGTCATTGGCCATACCCCTCACCATCATGCACATTATCAGCACCATATACAAAGGATTTTGTAGTTAAAATTGATCGTCGTTGTCAAGGTTGGACTATATCAATTTTTCTCTCATTGTTGCCATCGATAATCATAGTATCAGTGTCTTTCGATAGTTTTGGCAAATTTGACATTTGTAGAAGCTTAACGGGTAAGTGCACAAAGATGGTGTGCAAAAAAGTGGACACACACCTAAAAAAACTTGAAAAAACAGCCACTACGTTTGTGGTACTTAAAATTCAAATCACCCTGTACACGCTACTTGGTTTGTTGTCCTCGAGCTTAAAGGGACAATAGCGCGTACGGGATTCCTTTATAAAAATGACCGCGTACTTAGTTCTTTAGGACTTAGAACCCCGTACGTGGTTTTAAGTCCTAAAGCACTGCGTACGCGGTACCTGTCAATAATTTTTTTTTTTGGCCAACCGCCTGTTATTTTTCACGCGGCCACGAGTTGAGAATTTGGGTTTTTTTTCACTAAACCATGCACGGGCTCCCTCTTTTCTCACCCAAACGCCATGGATCAAGGTTGGTTTTGCTTGATTTTTGTTTTTCTTTCACATTTGTTCAATTATTTTTACGTTTTGAATTTAAATTCATTTATTTTGATTAGGTTATTTTCAATTTGTCCTTGTACCAGAGGCTTGATTGAGGTCTGTTGATATTTTCCAGCTTTGTGATTTATTTGATTTGATGTTATTCGATGATTTTAAGCTTTGGTATATTGATAAGCCATACCATAGAGGTTTTGTGCTCCTCCAACTTGTTGATAAGCCATGTTGTGAGGATTGATTTGTTGCTCTTGGCCCAGTAATTTGATGTGCCTTACTATTGATTTTCATCTCATGATTATGGCATATTTTGATTGACTTTGATATTGCTTTTCAAGCACTAGTTTGATATGAGACTCATTGTTGGTTTATTTTTGTTGTTGGCATTGGATTGTTATGGATGCTTCATGATTTCGTGATGTTGTCTATGGATCACTCTTGAATGTTGAATTAGAGCCTCCTTGTTATTATTGTTATTTTGGAACATGTTAGGGGGAGTGGGCTTCCATATGATGACCGGGGTCATGAGAGATAGGTGGTGAGTTGATAAGCCTCCTATCTAGATCGCCAGGGCACATTGGAAGTTTTCCTTATTTATAAACAAAAGATAACATTAATAATGAATTAGATGGGTTGGGTAATTAGGATTCACCTATTCAAGACAATTAATAGTTGATTCCTAAGACTTGATCCTAGGGAGGATTTTTTAGGATAAGCTTGGGAAGGCCATTGCGGTGTCAAGTCAATCTCCCTAGATTCTCTCATAGGTTGAGATGGCTCCACATGTCTATTAGGTTTATGCCTTGAAAGGTTGTTTTTCTACATTTGGAGGATATCATGTGATGACACTCCACTCCTACATGTGTCCTTTGCTTGTTCTGCATTTATGCCTTGTTTGTTGTTACGCCACTGGAAGTTTCTATTTGATGTCGCTATGTGATTGGTTGTTGTGTTTGTGTCATTGTGATACTTGAGTTTTTAGTCTGTTTGGTAGTTTGGTGTCATTATAGGTCTAGAGTGTGTGTTGGGACCTTGTGTCATCTCTTAGCACTGGGGGGTGGTTCCTTTGGTTCCACATGGTCGGGTGGTTGGTGCCTTTCTACCATTGGGATGTTCTCATTGGATTCTTATGCGTGGATGTGAATACTTCTTCATTGCAGCTTATGGATGAATTTTGGAGCAAATGAATGTGATTAATATCATGGGTTATGTAATGTAATCTTATTATAGAAGTTGTAGATGAGACTATGTACTAGGAGAACTATGCTCTTCTTGAAATGATCATGTAATTATATAGTAGATGATGTTTATGAAATGGGCCTATAATTTGTAACATGAATATTGAGATGTATTGAAATGTAATTATCTTTGAAATTGAATGCAATTCATGTTAATAGATATGTTGTAGATAATCTTGTAATGGTTCCTAAAGGGATTCATGAGTTTTGATATAAAGGTCATGTAGTAGGAATTTATGTTCATGTTTAAGATAGAAAAGAATATGAAATTTGATATGGTAATTAAGATGATAATGTAAAAGTAGCTATGTAACTTGCATTTAGAGGATATAAGTATTAGGACTTGTAGTAAGATGAAATATTTATATGTTGTAATCGATTATAATAATTATGTTGTAATATGATGATCTTGAGTATGGATACTTATGCAAATATTGAATGAATGTTCTTAATGAAAGGTTGATATTCTTGATAAATGGATACTTCTAGATTGTAAGAATGAATGGGTAGTTGGTAAGATGAATAGTTAACCTTAAGGAAATGATTTAGATTGTTTTAGTTAATATGAAATGTGTAAAGATGTCAATCTAGGATCTAACCCTAAACTACGCTTTATTCATAAATAAACTTAAAATTTCAATCTCTAAGCATATTTTATACAAGATATAAGCAAACATCGAATATATCATAATAATGCACATGAATAATACAATATCCAATACAAAGAAGTTCTTATTTCCTACTTAGCCTTCCAAATTGCCTTAAGAATATACAAGAAGATGCATCCGTCGATCTTTAGTCTGAGTCGCTTCCTTCTGTCTTTTGAACGCAAATGAGAACAAGAATCAGGCGCTTTTTCCGCCCAACCTTGAAGCTTACGCTTCCCCGGAATTCTTGGTCATTCAAGAATACCCGACCCTGCACGAATTGGTTTAACCGAAGAATTCGAAAGCAAGAGGGAATCTGGTGCATGCCTAGATAATATATGCATTTTCATTTTTCCTAGTTCATTCTAAGAAACAAGCATTCGCTATCATACTAGGATGTGGTAAAGAGCATAAATAAGGAATTTCCATCTTTTTCTACGAATAATTCAAACAATAACTCGGCCGAGTATATGCCATGCACAGCAAAATAATAGTTGGAAAAAGCAACTATTCTCTCTATAAACATCCACATTCGGCACCCATCCCGAAAGGTAAATTTTTCCAATTCAAGCTTAACCCTAGCTTGATTCCCTTAAACACAATTTCTATTGAGAATACAATCTTTCTTTTTAAAACAAAAATAGAGATATCATTTTTATTTGCTATTCATTACTTATCTAATATATCTATCGAAGACAATCTTTCATATTTCGGAAAACGTTAAACTTTTATAAGCAATAATCTTAAAATCAATCTTTCGTCTAAAATAAAGTACATACAATAGAAGGTGTTAAACATGTATGAAATTAATCTCATATGTAAACAAAAGTACGCAAACACATTCTAAAATAGAATTAAAACTAATTATTTTTGTGCAAAATATGATATTAACAACCTCTTTTCTCTAAATTCTTTTCTTTTATTCCACAATGGTTTATAAAACATTTCAAATACAATATTAATAATCGATACCCATTTGGACGTACATATCTATTATCTAAACTTCCTTTTCTACACATTTTATACCAATTTTAACAATTAAAAATGAAATGAAAAACAAAGGATTCTAACCTCTTGGAAACTTAGAGTGGATTGTAAGCTTTTGACCTTGTCGTTCTTCATCAACTGATTCGACTCCTTGATCGCAAGTCTCTCTTTCTCTCCAACTATTCTTATCTCTATCCAACTATCTCTCTATCGCTCAATCTCCATGATATTATCCAACTATTCTTCCTCTACATCCAACTATTCTTCCTCTATCTCAAACTATTCTTCTTCTCTTTCAAACTATTCTAACTCTCTATCAATCTATTCTAACTCTCTATCGAACTATTCTTACTCTCCCTTCAAGAAATTATCGCTCTTCTGATCTTGTGTGAGAAATAATGAATGAATGAGTGTGAGCATACGTCTATTTATTCTAATCTGTGGCTATGTTTGTTGCTATCCTCTGGGTCTTATTTACTGTTCCACTATGTGGTTGTAACTATCATCTCCACGTAGTCTGATGGATTAAATATCATCCTTGTTAAGTGGCAAGTTCGAGTCTTTTTGTTTAAAACTTCCAACCGTTTCAGTTGAAGCTTGATTGTTGTATGAAATCTGTCGACTTCTTATCCACCGTGGAGTCACATTGCATACCAAGTCTAATTCAAGTTAAGTTCTGATTATATGTGTCGATTAATGCAGATATCGTGGCTTATGTGTTTTGTACGTTATTTATGTTTGGATAGTGGTAGTGGTAGTATCTCCTTAAGCTACGCCTACCTTAAACATCTTACCTTATTGCCTCCCACCGCATTTGACTTGCGTTAAAGGCTTTAACAGCATCTACCGTGGGTGGAGGAAGACTGTTACAAACCGATCAAAGCGGCTACTGTGGGTGGAGGAGTCTGTTTACACCAACCAAAGCAGCTCTTGCTTCAAATGGTCGATCACCTTTTTCAACCCGCCACCTTTATTAACATGTTTAATAAAGTGATATGTAATATTATATGTAATATGGTTTGTTTTAATCATTTATTTATAAATGACTTTTCATTAATATAAAACATTAGACTTTGTTTTTAAATAAATTCTTTGATAAACCTTTTTCTTTGATAAATATATATATCGGATTTTCATTTCCTAATTTAAATTTCATAAATACATATTCAATATTTACAAATAGATTATTTCGAATGGTCATGATCATAAAATAAGAATATAACCACTTAAGCATAATCAAATATTCAATATATATATATATATATATATATATATATATATATATATATATATATATATATATATATATATATATATATATATATATATATATATATATATATATATATATATATATATATATATATATATATATATATATATATATATATATATATATATATATATTATGGATTTTTATAAAATAGTTTAATTCCTCAAACCTATTTACATATTTGATAATTACACTCTTATCTATAAGTCTGTGATCGAATTATCATTAGAATTCATATACACATAATGCGTATATATTTTTGATCTCAAATGATTACGTATATGTATAAACAAAAGTCTTGACGAAATCAAATTTCACTATAATTGGATATTGATATATGTATATGATTGAATTCTTATATACATATACATTTTATACTATTGACCATAAAGCTTAATATTTCACCATTACTCATGCAACTAAAATTCAATTCGATCGCCACTCACATCATGCAATCAATACACATGTATAATTATTTAAATCAATCTACTACTCATTCCAATTTCATCATTTCAATTTGAACAAACACTCAAATAAGATCATTTAAATCATCCACAATTTCAAAATGCAAATATAAATCCTAATGTGGTGTGTGAAAGATTCCCTTTTCTATCGAAGTCATTTAGTTAAAAGCAATTCTACCTGATTCGTGTTCTCGCCTTCGACCTCCTTCACCTCATCCTGCATTACTTGCACTCAAAATTTTATCAGCATTGACAAATCCAAAAGAATATTGAATTTCATATCATTTGCATGAGTAAAAAGCATACTATATTTCCTCATACTAGATTATGAATGATCTAATCTATTTTAAATTTCAAAATCACATTACATCTTTAAATTGCACAATATTAAGTAAAACGATTCGACAAAATGAGATTACGACTCTAGTAGTAGAATAAGATATGGGTGCATCTCAAAGTATTTGAATATTGCGTAGTTATTGGAAATAATGTAATTGAATCTCTTGTTATACATTTTTTTTTCATTATGTGCATGTTATGATTGTTAGATGACCTTGTAGATTAAAAGTGGAAAAAAAACCCATGTGAGTAGGATTGTTGTAGTGTAGGAATTGTAGTTGATAAATGATATTTTGTATGTGACAAAGGCATTTATATTTATGGTTGTGTTAGAAAGAAATAAGAGATCTTGTATAGCATTTAAAAAGTTGTTTAGTGAATGACATTATGGTTATTATATCATGCATTTAGGAATCTGATAACTCAATGATGAACCACGAGTACCAAACCGATACTGAGAGGGGGGGGTGAATGAGTACAAACACAAATACAGTCCAAAACTGATTTGACAGCAAATACCCCGAATGACTAACAAACAGGGATATCGGTAAAACAGAGTGTAACCGGTAACATCCAGTACAGCTCAATCAGTCATGAACCGGTCACTCAATAAGCTACCCTCTTAGCTCAGTACTATAGTATCATTATATTCTCATGCATAAACAAGTAAACTTAACCATCAGATCTTCACAACAGTGAGTTCAATATGTTTTATAGACAGGCATAAAACATAGAACCTTCATATGCTTAACAGGTAAAACAAAGCATCACAAGACAAAAGCATTTCACATGACACACATATTTTTCACGTGGAAACCCAACTGGGAAAAACCACGGTGGGGATGAATACCCACAAGCTGCTTTTTGAACTCTTTAGAAGTCCGCTCTGTTAGGAGCCTTGTCCGGTTAAAGACATTACAATAGGTTCTGCTAGGAACCGATCCTGGTAGGGATCACCCGGTTAAGGGTTAAACCCGGTAGGGTCACCTTGTTAGAGGATTTCAAGAACTCAATAGCTAAAAGGATCTCCTAAGCTCTCTAGCTTCTCATAACTCATTAGCCTCGAGTTACCCTGTTAAGGGATTTGAATCAAGCCGGTTAAGACCACCCGATTTAAGGGATTTTGAATCAAGCCAGTTAAGGCTAACCTGTTAGGGGATTTTACAATTGTTGAAGTGGTTAGAGATCAACAGGAATTACAATGATCTGTTAACAACACTCAATGCTAATGCAGATCCATTTTGGCTCCTCTTCACCTTCTGCACTTTCACTTTGCAGATATCTCTTCTCTCCTTTGGTCTGGCAAGAATCACGTATCACTTCCCTTGGATACACACTCACAACTTTTGCCAACAACCTCAAAAAGAAACACAACATCGACCTTATAGGAAACATACAGGTCGGTAGCAAAAACCCTAAACCCTAAACCTGTTAGGTTAAGCAATTCAAACGGTTCGATCCTAATCATTGAATCATACTGCATTAAATGCAACAATCTTGAATCGATCTCAAGACATTCTCCATCGTCCATTATCCACCGATTTCATGGCGGCTGATAACCCATCACGCGTTATCACCGTTTGACAGACTTTACTCATTCCCGAGGTAGATAGGAATAGTCTTCTTCATGCAAGATCCTTCACGCGCACTGAGCTTACATGGCAACACGATCTGTCCTCCATCATACTGCTAACTCATCACACAAAGATCACTGACTGAGTCACACAGAGTTGAGGTACGCCAACCAGAAATCCTGAAGTGGAAGCTACCTACCAACCGATAGTCATATAATGCTTCCATGTGTCGGTTCCCATAGCTACATGCCGGTTCACCTTGAACAAATATGCCGCTTCACTTTGGCATATAAATTGGTTCATACATATGCTAGTTCCTCTCTCTCTTCACCTATCACATGTGCCGGTTCACACCATGTCTCATATTGACATCAATGACAACATACAATATCATTATGTCTTCATGTCGGTTCACAGAATGCCAACAGAATCATGTTAAAGGGATATGATCATGATAGGATTATGGAATTAGGTGTAGGTATGAGAGTGTTAGTTATGAAAGGAAATTATGTCTATGGATTATGTAATGGATAATCATTGTAGGTGAATTTCGATCATGTTGGTAGAAGTAATGGATAAGGATTAGGCACATTCGGATTTTGGTGATTAAAATGAATCTTAAGGATGAAAGGTTTAATGATGCATTTAAAAGAAAAGGATATCATATTGGGTTGAAGATAAGTAGATTGCATATCATGAAAGATATGAACTAAGTGTATTGCATAGGTTCATGATTAATGATTAACGATGTTAAGTGTCTTGATGAAAGTGGTTAGATTGTTATTGCTTACGATGGTAATAAGTAGTGATGTTGAGATACCCTAGGGAGATGGTATTAATGATTTGTTATGTTTAATTTCTCTTGCGTAATTTGTTTATGAGTGTATGTGATATGTTTCATATTCATAAAAATTTGTGTTAATGGATGACTAGTCTATATTGCATAGTTGTTGATATCTGTTGTATTAGATGTTACTTAAAAATTTTTTTTATCTCCATTAGTATGTTAGTTTGCTATATTTCCTCTAGGGTATTTTGACGGACATTACATAGATTGTTGCATTAATACAATATATTAGTGTAAATCACCATTTGTACATTGTTCAAGAAGTGTCATTGAGGTCACTCTTGTAGAATTTTTCCTACTTGATCATGATCTCGTTTCTAATTTTAATGAAGAATTTGTGGTTAGAATAGTTTGTTGTTCAATAGATTTTTTAGCTTCTTCATCTTCATCCTCTTGTTCTTAATATTTTGGGACAACTTTAATAAGGTTTATTTATCCTCATTTGATCTATTTTCGGAGGATTTTTATTCCCTACATTTTTCTCCATTTCTTCACTTATGAGAGACCTGTTTGTGCATGGTCAAGACCCATCATCATGATTATCGCTACTTATCGAAGCTAATCTTATGGTGGGTGTTAGAGTGCATGGTATTACAATTCTAAATATCTATTTTATTATCTCAGGTTTATTATGCATAGGATAATATTGCTTAGGTGCTGACCTAATCACGCCACTTTATAAGGAGTAGCTTCTCTCACCCACAAGTGTCATGTTTTCAGATAGCATCTTGTATATTTAGTAAGTCATATTTTTCTTGGTTACCTTCATAGTGACACTCTTAGTGAATCACCTAGTTGTTATATGATAGGAATTCTAGAGTATTTCTTATAAATACTCATCTCTTTCTCACATTTATATGGTCCTTTTATTTTTTTGTATATTTTACTTAGGGAATTTATTATTTTTATTTCACATACTACTATGCATTTATTTTCTTCATTTATTAGAATGGTACATTTACTACTATAACCTATTTTACTCATCTATATCAAGGCTTGTGTGAGTCTTTGAGTTGAATCTAGTAGGAGGCACATGAGTAGTTGTGTTTTCACTGTTTCAAGGAGCCATTAATTGTATGAGTAAGCAACAATCTATAGTTGTGAACACCCACTAAAAAACTAGAGTACATGGATATAACATGCATTTGTATAAAGAGGTAGTTTGGTTACAAAGATTGTGTTTGCATATTTTATTTAAAAGTAAAAGGTCAAGATAATATGTGTTAGTTAGAGTCTCATTTATTTGGTGAAAAACCTAATGTACCATTCTCATACAAAAAATATTGATGTTTACTATCATTTTTGTGAGATTATTGAGGAAAGAAGAGTCATGATAGAGGAGGATAACACCTTGGTTTATATTCTAGAATCTCTCATTAAGTTGACGATCATGAAGAATTTTTTTTTTCGTAGAGATGTGATGAGTCTTTCCTCTTCTAACACTTTATTTATTTTTCAGTATCTTGTTATGTCTTGTAATGTAAATGTCAAGTAGGAGAATTTTAGGACCAAGTGTGTCATTTGAAACTTACAAGTGTTAATCCTTAAGAATTATAATTTAATCATAGATATATAATGTATGATCTTTAAGCATGGTAGAATAGAAAAATGGACACCCATACATGGGTCAAGACACTATTTATCTATTATAATTCTCTAAGATACTTAGGATATTATGTAAGAAGATATTGAATAGGAAGATTACATTGAAAAGGTCAAAATTGGGAGTTACAAAGTACCTTCCCGATTTGGTGGGTATGAAAAAAATATTGAATGACCTCAAGTAGCATTTAGGATAGGGATCTTGTTCAATTTGACTACTATGAAATATCTATAACATATATGATGTGTAAGTGGAGTTACTATTTCAAGATTTTTTAATACCATAACCATACCTAGGGAATCGGATTTTTTCCCATTTCTCATGGCTTTGACTCATTATTATGAATAACACTTGATCATTTCTTATTTTTTATTTTTTATTTTTTATTTTCTTATATCTTAATAGGTATGGTATAGTAGATTGTAAGTTTATTTGCAAGTATTCTTATGTTGTCAAATTATTGGCAAAGGGATAAGAAAATTGTAATGTTACATAAATTATATTACTTGGAATTCTAATATAACTTGGCTCTCTTTGGAGTAGATTTTTTCGTCATAAGAGCTTCTCCATGTATATATAGTGTTTATATGGTTTGCATTTATTATTTTATAATGTTTAATATTCTTTATCCATTGTTTCATTGATTAATATATTTATTGGTCCTTAATCACTTTAATTATTAAATTAAATTTCCATTATTCATTATCTTCATTCTATCATTTACTCTATGAGTTTAAAACATAAAAATCTTTCAATATCATATTCTACCAGACTCTTGGGTAATGATTGAAATTATTATTTTTGGTTATTAAGATTTTTTTGATATTAAAAGCAGCCAAAACAAGGGGGCTGACCCAGGAGTAGAACAAGGAACTAGTGGCAAGCCAACTGTTAGCAAAACATCAGCAAAATTACAGCCCTCTTACTTTCCTCTATCAAAAACTATGATCATTCTATGTAAGTTCAGCAGATATATAAAAGTCATAATAAACATATTAAACCTTTTCCATGTAGGGAAACAAGTGGATAAGTTCACATATAAACAGAAAATAAAACTATCGGCCTGTAGGTAGCTAGGACCGAACAAAAAACCAAACTTCCAAGACATAGAAACAAACTATTTCTTTTTTCCATGGCTCCTCTTGGGGAGGAGCTTCCTAGCCCATTCCTTGGTGAGGAATTTGAACAGGGCCCTGTAGTCCTCCTCTTCCTTTATTTTTCCTTTGATAGAACTTTCCTGCAAGAGACACAGAGTGGTCACAGAGCAACGCATCACGTTCAAAGCAAACTTGGAGACGTCCTGCAGCTTGTTTTCCGTTGCCTCCATCCTGCTGGTGATTTCCTGCACATTATCAAACAAAATCTCCACTTTTTTTCCGAACTCCACTAGGTTGTTTTCTTCTTCCTCCTTTATGTTGCTCACTTCCTCCACCACCATCATTTTCTTGAACCTGGGAGTTGGGGGAGGGAGAATTTGTTTGGGATTTGGGGCCAGTCTCCGGACTCATAGAATTTTTACGGCTTTCAAAGGCATGAGTGGAGCTGACAGAGTGGGGGGTCGAGGTAGACTAGAACAGGGCCACATTCTCAGAAGGGATTGAATTCTCAGTTTCATGGGAAGAGGAGGGGTCTCTTAGCAATTTTTTAGATGGTTTGGAGGCCAGTCTCACAAAATGACGGGGGGTGTTGGCCTCATCCATAATTTCCATATCGGAATCAATCTCCAAGATTCTAACTTTCTTGGGGGTTCTAACATCCTCATGAGGGAATTTTTTATTTTTCTTATTGCAAGAGCCAATTTTAGGTAGCCAAGGAGGGCTTGCATCAGGTTTAATGGTAGTAATAGCAAGGGGCAGTTATCAGCCACGTTCTAGACGGAGATAGTTCGAGGCGGGCAAAGGGCCAGATGGAAGTTGAATAGATGAAAAATGAGGCCTTGGTGCAGAATGGGGAAGTCTTTTCCTTTTTTCTTGGCCTTGGCAATATCCTTAACATTAGAATCCAACGAATGAAGAATGAAAAATGGAATAGAGATGTAATCCTTGTTTCTAAGGTGGTTAAGGAATGGGAGGTGGTAATAGTAAAAGATTCCATACCTTCCCTCCAGAGTGAAGTATTTCATAACAATATAGCAGACCTCGTCCCACGGAGGCAGAAGCTCCTCTTGGTTGAAACCACCTGGCCTCTTCATCGGGTTTTCACCTTCACAAAAGAACTAGTTCAAACTGGTGGTATCTGAAATGCGACTCTATTCTTCCATTTCCTCCCCTCCATAGACAGACCCGTTGCTTAAGAAATAAATTCTTCATTTATTTCGAAGGAGATACCCCCCATGGTAACCCTTCTATCCTCTTAGGAAGCCACAAATTTCTTAGATAATCTCTCATCGTTCCCTTTCATGCTTTCCATAAATTTGTCGATCCCACCTTCCGAATAGACAAACCACACCGTCGGCTTCGCTTTAAAATCGTCAGTTTTGTCGAGTTCTAGTCTTAGCCTATCACCCCCCATAGTCATTTCCTCCAGCTCAGTAGAGTAGAGGAGAAATAGGGTAGTAGAAACACAAAGCCAAACCAGAGCAAGAGTAGAGTTGTGATAAAAACTTATCCAGTCCTGATATAAAATCACGCAATAAATGGTGTGACTATTGCAACTTATGCCTAAGTAGATATCACAATCTTGAAATTTACTATACTTGTGCAAACCCTCAATCTAGCCAATGTGATTAGACTTATCCCAGCTATCGCTTTTATCACCATCAATAAAATTCATCCAGATGATAATTAGAAAAATACCATTCCCGATATTATTACTATCCTCATTAATAAACCCTTTTGAGAGTGTTGACAAGGCCATTCGTGGCTACGTGGCAGACCGAGCCCATGATGGACGGTTTCCCTTCTAAATTTAAAATTTAAAAATTGGCACGCTTCATCTTGTAATGGTTATATGGGTTCATCATTGGACTTAGTTTTTTTCAGTCTCCAAGATCACCTTGGTGGTAACTGGCAACAGATTGGGGTTCCTCCAACATCGTAAGCTGTTTTCCAGCCTTCCCACCATCACCATGGAATCCGCAACCGCATTCCCTTCTCTAAAGATATGTCAGATGGTGAAGCCATCAAGGTTAGCCATAAGAATCCTAGCATCCCTCAAAACGGGATCAAATTTCCACCTGGCAACAGATCTACCACTCACAGTTTCCACAATGATCTGCGAGTCGCCTTCAATTTCCAGATGTTTAATGCCAATGGATGTGGCAAATCTTAGACCCCATAGGAGAGCCATTCCCTCCGCCTGGGTGATAGTATGGTTCTTTAGGTTGCCAGCGCAGGCTGCCACAATATTCCCCAAGTGGTCACGGATGATTCCACCACTAGCTTGGCAAACATTTTGGGCAGACCCATCAAAGTTCAGTTTGTACCAATGGAGTTTTGGGGCTAACCATTTGGTCTTTTTCCTTTCGATTTTAGCACTATTGTTGAAGACTTCGAACTCCAAGGGGAGCTTCCAAAGTTTAGCAATTTTTTTCTCCATCAAATTTGGAGGACTGGGGCAGTTTTCCACTTAGTCAAAGATATGTTATCAAGAATCATTTTGAGGCAATTGTGGAAGACACTATTAGGGGGGGCTTCAACATCTCTGAAAATCCTGTTGTTTCTTTCTTTCCATATCCCCCAACAGATGTGCGGCGGGATCTGCCTCCATAGTTGGAGGATCAAGGGGTGGTGGAAGGGGGGAGTCCATCCAGTAACAAACTGATTAATGCTATTCTAAAAGACCCATTGTAGATTACATTTTCCCAGGGTCTTAGTCCACAAGTGTCCAGCGAAGGGGCAGTGGATGAACAGGTGGTCAATTGTTTCCTCTTCAGCTTTACAAAGAATGCATCTATTGAAAAGTTGGAAGCCCCTCCTTTTAAGATTGTCTCGATTTAATATTTTTCCATGAATTAGGGACCACCAAAAGAAGTTGACTTTGGGGATAAGTTGAGAGTTCCATATCTTTCTCCAACACTAGGCATCGCCAGTGGGTCTCAGGAGCTGTCTGTATTGTGTTTGGCTATATTTGGGAGGCAAATCGAGTTGGTTATGACCCATGGGCGAGAATAATCTATGGCTTTATTGAAAGGTGTGGAATTGGTATTCCTTTGAGTGGAAGTGTCATTTTTTCCAATATTAGAGTTATGATAATTAGCTACATATCCACTATTTTTCTTGTTTTTAGGTGCATTTAAAATCTCATCAATGATAGTGTTGTAATTACATATTAATAATTTAAGGGTAGACATTAGTACACACCTAAAATCATACACATCCTAACTGTGCACCCAATTTTATACCCCTCGAGAACATTATTTAAATAAAATTAATTATTTAATTAATATTCCAAATCATCTTTCTAACATTAATTAAATAAATTTAAATTATTTATTTATTTAATCAACGACTACACACATTTCCTCTATAGTATAGCCCTAACTAAATAGTTTCAACATTTATTTTATTAAGCTCACCCTTCACACCCCTATCCTACAAAAAGAAATACAATTACTTACCTAATTCCCTCTTTTTCCCTCAAAACATTAGTTGACTAAAATAGATTCCCTCTTTTGTATGTGAGTGTGATAATTTGAGGAGTTGTATAGGGGATGTTGGTTTTGGTAAGGAAAATTATAAATATGGGAAAATGAGATGTGATCTATAAATCTAAGTTGGGACATGACTAAACACAGTTGCAAGATAGAAGGTAGGTTAGAATAGTTATGGGTATAATTGGTTACTCTTAAATAGTAGTGATAATAGGGAGGCAAATGTTTAGTTCCATAACTCAAATCATTTATATATTTTATGAATTGGTTAAAGTCAATATAGAGTCTATGTAATTATCATGTTTGATTATTAATATTAATCCTTTGGCAAGGAGGTTGTACTTGGGCTTAACTAGTCTCTTAGTCATTAATTATTTAGCATGCCAACCAAATCTTCAAGAGTGACAATTTTTAAATGACTTGGTTAGTTTAAATTAGTATTTGTCCAAGTTAAAGGGAACCTTATATTCTTATATATCCTAACAAGACCTCATGTTGATTTGGAGTCAATGATTGTCATAAGTTGTTAGTTGGGTCAATATTCATAATAGGAAATTTTTTACAAATATTTACATGGGATATGTATCATCTTCATATTCTTATTCCTTACATCATAATTAATCAAAAGTGTAACACCCTCATGTTGGGGGTTGAAGGAAAAATTCAGAATTGTTCAACCGATATAAGTAAGGACTTTCCATATAATTAGAGTAGTCTTGGTTGAATGGTCATGTTATATAAAATATTCTTCTGTGGAGTTTATAACCTCCTCAATAACCCTTCACCATATTAGATTATTGAATAGATAGGTAGGGTTAATACTCTTAGGTTTTCATAAGAGATTGGCATACTTGTCATCCAAATATTCTATGACGGGAGCATTAGGATATCTATTCTAGGAGTCATCTCCACATGGGTCCTCTCAAATCCAAACATGTTTGTAGGGTGTTAAGTTCCATAGAAAACATTTAAGGAGAGAAAAAAATAGATAAAATAATTGGGGTGCAAAGAAAGGTAAAAAAAGATGACATTTAGTTCTTATTCAATTTATCAATTATGAGTGCAAAAAATCTAACACTTAGAACAATTTCTTAAGGTCATACCAATCTAAGTCATTACGTTGGAATTCATTGTTAATTGGAATGTCATTGAGATGGTTGGTTTTGTGTATTTTCTTAACTAGGTTGTGGTAATTGTGAATTGAGAAGAATACTCATTTAATTGTGGCTTTTTCTTTGCCTTGGCTCAATCAAAACCCTTAAAATGCTCACATCTTGTGATCTAAGTTTTTTTATTTAAGTAATTTAATTGATAAAAAAAAAAAGGAATTCTAAGGCTAGAAAAAAATATCAACTCACATGCTCTTGTGTTTATATTTCATTAGGAAGTTGAAGATTTACCTTTAAAAATTTAGAGATTTACCTTTAAAATTTTATCTCAAATAGAAAAAGTGAGATGATTTCGCAAAGACATTTAAGTTAAAATGGATGAATATTTGAATGTTTGTAATATTTTTATTTATTCATTTATTTTATTAGAATATTTTACATTGTTTTTTGGTTTGATTTAATTATAAATATTATTATTTATTTTATAACAAACATTTTGTATTACTTTTGGAAATTTGAGAACTCATTCTTTTGATTTTGTTAAGAGGTTTTCAAAAAAAAATGTTTCCAATTTTCTAGAGATTTTTCAAAGGAACTTTTTATGGATAAAGGAATTTGTAAAGATTATTGAAAAAAATAAAATCATGAATGATATCCCAATTAGTAAATATGTACACCTATGCATGTGAGTACATAGACACATATATACATACACATAATGAGAAAGAAGATTTTAGAATTTAGATTATGAATTTTTAATTAGAAGGAATTGGATTGACTGAATATGACTAACAAGTTATGCTTATGGAAAATTTTTGACAAAGTCAAGGATGTTTTTAAGAAAATCATGCACACTTTTAAAAAGTTATTTTGGATATTTTATACTAGAATGATACAATGATGAGAAAACGTAAAAATAAATGCAAAGCTCTTAAATTTTTAAGAAATGCACATAATTAAACAAAAGTGTCATGAAAAAATCATCAAGATAGAAAAAATACACTAATAGACAAAGGAGAAATACTAGAGACATCTAGAACCAAGTACTGAGAGTTTTGACAAGTAGGATTTTGACTTGGAGATACAAACTAGTTGTCAATTTTTTATTTTTAACATGTCATGTTAGCTTTTAAGAATTTGTGTGATCATTTGATTTACCATGTTGCCCCTTATGTTTTTGGATATTTACAAGGTCAACCACTGTGTCAATGTATAAAGTAAAAATATGTCAATCAACGTATGAAAATATCTAAGATGATGATGCAATGTAATATTTGGAAATTAAACAAGAGTTCTATAGCGCTTTGATGTGCAAAAAGTCTCTCAAATAATTCAATAATATGATCCCCTAATAATTAATGGACTAAGACTAGATCCTTAAATACAAATTCTTAAATGTTCACTTTGAAATATTTTAGCACATAAATCGACAAGCAATGGCCAATATACAAAAGTGTCAACCTTGGTAGTGGTAGGGAAAAATTGGAATTCAAAATGGTGAGATTGGAACACAATGCAAATGAGTCCATGGTATAGATTCACAAGTGTGGTGATGTTCTATTGTGAAGATTAGCATGCTTAAATGCAGGGATTCAAAGATAGGTCAACATGTTGAAAACAAGCCAAATTAGATTGTCTGACATTATATTTACAAATAAGTTCAAAGGGTAAGAGTAAAAGAACAAGAAATTTTATTTTAACACTTAACATATTCATTTTTTTGTTGCCACAAGGTATCTCCATGACCCAGCCCAACACCCATTTGGGGCGAGTTGAGGTGAGACTAGTCTTTGGGGATATACCAAGTAGCCCGCCTGCGAACTCGAGACCAATGGTAAGCAAATTTGTGGCCCAAACCTTCACTACTCATATGGGCTACCACTTAATACATTATGTCAATACCTATGACCCTTACTATGGCTTAAATAAAATATAAATACATATTGTAATAAATGAAATTTTAATAAAAAAATATTTTTGATTTTTTAATTTGAATTCTTAGATTTTAAGATTTTTATTACATGTGAGAATTTGCATATTAAAATTATCATCATATTTTTAATAAATTATATTTTACAGTCTTCACCATATACATTGATTTCACAAAATAACACACAATATTTAGTCCCTGTCACAGCATGACAAGCTCCAAAATAGAACGAGGAGAATGGTTTTGTCGCCACTGGAAGCTCACATTTTTATCCAGTACGCATTTAATTAAGCCTCGAATCTCAGAAACTGAAGATCTCACCACCAAAATATTGTTTTCAAAATTATATCCCATGACTTCACTTAATCCATAGATGGTGAAGAAGGTCTCTTGCGTTGGATTCTTGACAATCAAAGATGCCTGCAAGTTATTATTTTGGACCAAAGCCAGTCGATTTAGCAAATCCCTTAAGTCTCCATTGTAATTAATGGAGTTTTCTTTCTCCTGTAGATTCAAATCATTTGATGTTTTTTTCTTGTTTTCATCTGTGTTTAAAATCTTGACCCCGAATTCCTGGACTTGGATGTGTGGGCAGAGGAAGAAAGAGTTATCCTTGCCAGCGTTCTCTGTAATTTTACGAGCTCGTTCAAGAAAAGCGTAGATTGATCTGATTTCAGCCTCTGGATTGCCAATGAACACTAGACGAAACACCCCATGTTTTACTCTCTTCAGCTGAGAAGTATGATCGTCTGCAATCTCCTGATATTTGAAGTAGCGAGAGTATTTTTTCTGGCAAGAGAATATAAAGATTAGCCAATGGTTTATCAATCACATAAACAGTTCGGTATTAGTTTTGGACAGTTCGTGTTGTACATAAAAGATTGTTTCTAATCAACTGTGTGTTTTTAATCGATGTTTTGGATTACATTCTATGGTCCATCATCAGAAAAAGGACCACACTATGAGCTATTATTAGAAAGCATTCAGATCACACTCAGTGATCTATCATCAGAAATTGGATAATGCTCCCTGAACCATCATCATTAGGATCACATTCATTGATCTATCATCATGAAGAGGACCATGCTCTGTGATCCAACAAAGTGTGGTCCTCTTCTTGATGGTGAATAATGGATCACAGAGTGTGGTCCTCTTCTCAATGATAGATCACTGAGTGTGATTTGAAATGCCAATTAAAAACACAATTCATTCTAAAAATAATCTTTTGTGATCCTCTTCCTATCACTGAGTTTGATCTGAATCTGAAACCTGATAAAAAACACACAGTTCATATTTGTACATTGGACAAACAGTTAAATTTTATAAACTAGAATACAGTACCTGTTCTGATTGGCTTCTACTAAGAGTAATATCCTGAGCAAAAACATGCCCCTCATTGAAAACATGGAGACCCTCCCAAACAACACCATGTCTGTAAGCCACAACACTTGTACCCAAAAATGCATAGCCATATTCCCCTGCCTTTAGCTTTTGCATGGGCTCCTCACACATTTGATTTACTCTAAATCTTCTGTCCATGGGAAGGTGCTCTTTTCCATCAGCAATCAACTCTCTTACATATTCTCCCAGAGGTCTAAGGCACTCTTGCAGCTTCATTACATACTTCCTCTGCACTAAAACATTCTCATCACCATACCCATTGTTTTTGTTGTTAACATAAGAATTGTCCTCCATTGACAGCATTTTCTCCAAAGTAAAGCATGTTTCTAGGAGCTCCTTCTCAGTTTGCATAAGGCAATACCCATCATCCCCACAGTACAGCCAGCATAAAATGATTTCCACCACCTTATCTGACCATTGGAGCTCATTTTTACAGAGCTGTTCTGCAAGGGAAAGAGCTGTTGGAGCACAATCAAGGGGTATATGATGTGATAAGATTTTGGCCCATTTACTGTTAGCTTGTATGAGGGCATGCCCTAATCTGGTTTCTAGTCTCCATACTCTAAACTCCAAATCTTCCTTCCCAAAATTCTCAATCTCACTTTGACATATCAAATGCCTCTTCCACAGAAAGTCCTGAGAAAACTTAATGTGCAACTCCCTTACCCCATTATTGTGTGATGGGCCAAAAGATAGCTTGGACAGTCGTTTCATAAGTTTTCTGGTGTTCCCATCATAATGATAATCATCTTCCTCCTCCTTGTCATCTTCATAATCTTCTGCTCTGGAGATGTCATCACTTTCTTCATCATTATCATAATCTGAACTCTCTTCTTCCTCATCGTTATCAGTTTCTTCTTCTTTGTATTCATCTTCTTTCAAGCTGCATTCCTCATTACCATCATTTTTTAACTGATAATCAGTCTCTGGCTCTTCATCTTTTAATGGATGAGGAGGTTTTCCTTTTCTTTTTCTCTTCTTGTTGTCATAATACATGGCCATGGTTATAAAACTCAGACAGATTGAATTGAAAACATTGAACTCAATATGTGGTAAGAATCCAAGATTTAAATGTTGATTTTTCGTGAAAAGAGAGAACAAATTCACTGAATAGATGTGGCAAACAGGCCGCGACGTTTCTAAAATGACTCGTAACAGAAACACGGATAACTTTTTCCATAATTACATCGCCTTTAACATTATATACCTTGTGATTTTCTCATAAAATATCATTCCACGAGAAATATGGAAGAAAAATGGATATATTAAAATTAGTCAATACTGAGTATTAAATAGACTTTTTTCAATTATGTAGTAAAAAAGAGTTCATAAGTTTAGCCTTTCAAGTATAGGGGAAAGGACTCACTAGTTGTGCATCCTAACTTCGCGCTTCTCAAAATCTTACTTGGAAATTTCAAATCATTCCGATTTTTTTACAGCAGCTTACTTGGCAAGTCTCCTGCTTATAACTAAGTTTTCAGGGCCACATCATCAAATATGATGCCACATCAGCATGCTTTTTGTCAAGGTGTCCAAAACAACCCCCAAGAAAAGTGAGACCAATAGGCGTGCAAAAGAGACCCCAATAGTTGTGCAGCTGATATGGCATCACCTGATTGGTTACTTGTTACAATATTAGTATATTTCTTAACAACTATTGGTACATTTCCTAACAACTGTTGGTACATTTCCTAACAAAAATTGATATTTTTTGTTTCAAACAATAGGTTTTATTTGTTCAATTTTTGGAACAAAAGGTATCAACAACCCTCACAACAATTGGTACATGCTCAACTACTTGGTCCTTTCCCCTATATCGGTGTGTGCGTGCGCTAGTAGTAACGCAACATGTAACACTATAAAAAATTAATATTATGTTTACAAATTTATATTTAATTATTTTTAATTGACTATAAAATGGATTTTGGAGACGGTTTTTTTTTGGAGCAAGAGACGACATGGATATATATATATATATATATATATATATATATATATATATATATATATATATATATATATATATATATAATTGTAACACAGTAAACATTCATCATAGCAATATAATAACATTTATAAATCAAAATCTAAAATCATTGAATCATCATAGAACTAGCATCAAACGAATCAAATCGAATCATCATAGAATAAGATTAAGAACATAGGATAGCATTATGATCAAATGAATCATATGAGAATTCAAATTTCAATAGCATCTATATATTCCATTTTATTCATATGCAATATGCATAAGTCTAATATCCGCATAGTTAATAAGAAACAAAGACTAGCTCACTCAAAACACAAAACCAAAAAAGCAATTGTGTATAGTATGCAAGTAAAACAAATACATAATGTTGACTAGGCAAAGGTGTCATATTTCAACTCTTTGTAATCAGGCCTCCAAAAATACAACAAGATGGTTTAAAAGTATATGAAATGTAAAGAATCTTTAAAAGGAGAAGGGAAACCACCCTCAAAGTGAACTTTGCATTTCCCATGTTAGGCAATTAGTAATACTGATTATCTATCTACATGAAAAGAGAAGAGTTATTTCAATTACCAAATACAATTTAAGTCAATCCATAGGTCTTCATGGACATTTGTCATTAACAAGTTCAAGTTGGCTCTGGTGCCACTTCTATTATATCTACAAGATGAAAATGGTAAAATTAAAAGATAATGAAATATTAAAATATAAGATACAATATATAATTTACTAGATTATAGTTAATGAATGGATGGGAAGGTATTTATATACAGATCAAGTATTATGTCTGATAGGAAATGTGTTGTTAAGATGAAAGATTGTATTTCTTGATAGCGACTATTAGAAAGTTAAAGACTAATTTTACTTAATCAGATATGGTATGAAAATAACATTAAGAAATTCAAATTTGGAATGTTTAATTATCATCTTTTGATTTATTGCAGCGATATTTATTCTATCACTTTCGTTAAAATAAAAAATTTAATAATAAATATAGTTGCAATTAAAAATTAAATTTTATAAAAAGTTGATCGTTTCCAAATTTTCGAGATGGTTTCCGAAAATTTTGCTCGATCGGGGATGAATTAGAAATGTTTCCGGCCATCCCCCCATCCTCAAAATTGTTTATGTCTTCAAAACGTGTGCCTTTAGGGTGGAAACGCGTTTCCGAGTAACACTGAAATAAATATAATATAATTATTTTATAATTATAATAATATAAATATATTTAAAATTATAATTTAATATATTTTTATATTATAATTTTAAATATATTATATCATTAATAATAATTTTAATTTAGTTAGAATATATAATAATATAAAATTATTTATTTTATTAATTTTATTTTTATCATTTTAATTTTTTAAAAGTTTATTTTATTAGTCAATAAGCTTTAGTGTGAACTTTTAAGACAGATTGAATTAAAAAGATTGGAGAACTCAATACGTAGTAAGAATCCAAGATTTATATGTTGATTTTTTATGTGTCGAGAGAACAAATTCATTGAATAGATGTGACAAACAACTTATTCAAAAAGTCACGACGCTTCTAAAATGACTTGTAGCAAAAACACATTTTAATTTTCCATAATTACTAATTACATCACTTTTAACATTATATACCCTATGAATTTCTATTTAGTATGACTTTGTACATAAAATATCATTTTTTTTAATATGGAAGAAATGCATTAAAACTATAGCAGAGATATATTAAAATTAATCAATACTAGAGTATTAAATAATCTTTTTCAATTATATAGTAAAAAAGAGCTCAAGTTTGGCCTCGAGAAGGATATATAATTTAATTTAAAATATATATCATAATATTATTTTATAAATATATTTTTAGTACATTTGTAATATTATAATTTGAAATATATGATATAATTAATAATAATTTATTTTAATTAAAATATATAATAATATTATTATTAATTTTCACAACATTCTATTCATATTAAAAGTTTTATATCTAATCATGACATTAAGCCTTCAAAGCCCATTGACAGGCACTACATGAAAACAAATGACCAACCTAGCATTATACCACCTCTAGGCATACTATGCCAAAAAACCCTAATCTCACCAAAGAAAAACACGCCCATTAACTAGTGATGGAAACAATCTATAAAGTCTCTAAGACCAAATGGAGACAAACCTAACATTTGTTACATCCATATTCTTAAACATTTTCTCCCCTTTTGGAGTGGGACAACAACAACATGTTGAAAGTAGCCTCATTTTTCTTCCTTATTCTTTGTATAATTATCCAAACACTATCTTGAGCCTCAACACCAGTAATCTCATCTTCTTTCCTTGATGTAATATTCGAATCTCTTAATATGGGAGATCAGGAACTCTCTGCAACTAAAATATTATGCTCAACAAGAAGCAACTCAACCTTGTTGCAAGCATTCCTAATAGAAGGAAAACCTAAAGACCTTGGTGTGGACGGTGATTTCTTGGGAGTTAACATTGAAGTTTCAAACAACTAGATCATCACCAAGGAAGAAGCATATGCTCCCATGTTGTTTTTGCCCCCATTAATAGGGGAACAAACCAACAAACGTGAAGTGCACTAGGCTTTGGATGGAGAGGCCAAGGGTGATCCATCTCTTTTAGGTTTCTAGGGCCCATCAATGATCTCTCCCACCGGATCCCTTTCAACTAAGTAGTGATGAGGGGCAACATCTTTCCACCATGAAGCTTGATAGTCCTTTCATTTAGCACACTGGTCAACAACATTTCCAATGTAAAATCACCACGACATCAGAATGACACTCCCTCATAATCTAAAGACTATATCCAACAACCATTTTTAGTGTTGAAAGAAATATCTACATGAAATCTTTGTTGGTATCGATCTTGGTGCAATCACGGTGAGAGGGTCCTCAAAGAGAATAGTCTGAACCGTTCAAAAAGAGTTGTGTGCAATAAAAACAACTCAAAGTGATGGAGGAAATGCAGAAATACACTAGATTATATCATGGAAATTAGTTACAATCTAGTCACATTCCGGTTCATAGATTCGGCTCACAGGCCTGAGTACAAAACAAGCATTTTATGCAACATTCGAGCTCAAACAAGAATGCAAGCCAACTCCGGACCTCCTAACCTCAGGATTATCTTCTATATTCTAACTACTTGATTCTAAATGCTTAATTACATTGATTTATATGATCAAGGGTGATCTACGTCAGCCCAAGGTGGAACAATCATTGATGAACAAGACAAAACATGTAAAACAACAAGGTTGACCTCCACCAAAGAGATCCATCCAGAAAATCCATAGGATGAAGTGCAGACCTAAGGGAAGGTCGGCCACATGCCAAGGAACTTTGGAAACAATGAATTGAATCTCCACAAGCTATGTAAATGATTCACAAGATTTGCCAATAGGTCCAAGCGGTTCTAGTGTTCTAAGCTAGAAAATTGTCTCGGATTTTGGAAGTGATAACTTGTCGGGAAAAGATCCAAACGTCCCGTGGACTTAGATTAAGGCAAATGAACATGTCCACAATCAAAATCCAGCTCCGCAAGATCTGGTGAGCAAATGCAAAGAAACGCATAATGAAATGTTGAAACTACAAAATAGGAACAAATTGAAAGAACGTGTTTTTGGTTGATGCAAGATTGCCAAGAACCAAGGATGCTCCTACATTATATCTCCACCAATATTCCTAGGCATAAGTGGTATTAAAAATTATTATAGAACCCTCATCAACATCTAAGAATTTTTCAAGCAAATTATCAATAGCTTCAAAACAAGAATCGAACCAAAACTGAAAGGTAGATTCAAAAGCCTTACCCAAAGGAGAATAGTCGAGAAGGATTTAGTGCTTAGATAGAAGGAAGGATCCCATGAATTCAATAGAAGAAGGTCTCGATTGTAATACCATTAGTAATCACATAAAATTGTGTGACAATCATGAGAATTATCAAAGACCACAATAAAAAAAACCCATGCACAGGGATGAATATGGAGATCACCCTTCAAAATAGGGCACCACGTTTATGTGATCCATTGGTGAAGCACAACCATACTCAGTCAAAACCCATGAAATATCCTAATCAAACCATGTTTTGAGAATTAGTCAACATTCTCTTCCACCTCCATTAGAATATCCTCTCCTAAGTCAACATTCAGAGATCGATCAGGGAGGTGAATAGTCTAAGACAACTGTGGAAATGTGGAGGCCCTTGCAAGAGAAGGTCTAGTCTCCATTTGATCCAATCTTGCCTTCAAAGCATTCAGCTTGTGTTGATTCCAATCCTCTCCATCCTCAAACAACCATTGTCCCTCCCTACAGATGCCAACCTTAGCCACACCAAACACTTTCATTGGATCGGAGGGTCATTGGCCATACCTATCACCATCATGCACATTATTAGCACCATATACAAAGGATTTTGTAGTTAAAATTGATCGTCATTCTCAAGGATGGACTATATCAATTTTTCTCTCATAGTTTCTGTATGCGGGAAAAGTGGGACGATAGAACTCAAAATGCGGAAAACGGAGCTCTATGGAGCCTTGCTCACACACCCACAGGACTTCTTGGTGCAAGCTATTGAGTTATGAAGTATAACTCATCTTCCCAAGGATGGTTCCATGGTTCTCTATCTTGCACGGTCCCTCAAACCAATGTTTTTGCTCTCAGATCACTGAGCAAAATGGTTTAGGGATGGCAAATGCAAGAACGAGGGATGCTTTTGTTGATTTAATATGAGATGCCTCCTAAGCTATGCATGATGCTACAAATGCAATAAACTAACTATAAGATGACAAGGTTAGTAAACAAAACTATCCTAGCATACTATACTAGTTCATGATTTAAGCTATATGATAAGGAACATACTCTAAATTAGCATATTTAGATTAATTCCTGATTTAAAAGAGAAGCTAAATGATGAGCATATAAAATATGAAAGCTTGAATGGATTTGAGTATAAGTGAGATGCTAAAGTCTTGGATCCTTTTTAAAATGGAGGAATGAGAGCTCTATTTATAGCAAAAATAGGGCAATGGATGGCTAGGATTGAAAGGTTTAATCAAGGGTTGAGTTTGAAAGTTGTCAATCCATGTTTGCAATTTGCACCAATGAAATAGTGACAATTGTCAACATAAGGTTGGTGGAGAGGAGGTGTAAGAAGCATTAAATGCTTGAGAAGACCTCGTGGTTACCCTAGGTGTTAAGGGTTAAGGTTAGGTTAAGGTTATCCATTGGATAAAGCTTTTACCCAAAGGATAAACTCTTGTGCAAAGGTTTAAGGATAACCATGGTCAAAGCAATAAATGCTTGATGAGACCCTTGGGTTAGATGGAGGTTGAGTTTATGGAAATTCTTTAACTATGTAAGAGGGTTTGAGTTAACCATTAATGGTTATGAAGACTTTGTGGACAACTTTGTAAGACTCCTTCCAAATTTGGGGGCATTCAACAAGTTAGCTTGTTGAATGGATAAAGGCTTTAATGCATTTTGAAGACTTTACTCCAAATTTGAGAAGTGACCTCCTCAAATTTAGGGGAAAGGGATAATGGATGGGTTTTGGGTTAATTGATTAGGTTTAGAAGAATTCTAGAAGAATTAGGAATAGGATTTAGGATGCAAGTGGGAGGTGTAGGATTTTGCAAGTGGTTGAGGGAAAATAGGTTTTATTAAAATAAATTGCTTTATTTTAATTTGGTTGTAATTAAATAAATTAGATTTATTTAATTATTTTAATTAAATTTGAATTTAATTAAAAAGTGGATATGGGCTTTAATTGAATAAAATGAATTATCCTATTAAATGGTATAGTGAATTTAATTGAGTAATTTACTTAATTAATTAGAGGAATGTGGATAATTTAATTAAATTGGATTTAATTAAACATAAAAATGAACATAAAATATTCATTTAGGAATATGGTCATTTTTATACGTCTACAATTTCCATCGATAACTATAGTATCAGTGTCTTTCGACAGTTTTGGCAAATTTGACATTTGCAAAAGCTTGACGGATAAGTGCACAAAGATGGTGTGCAGAAAAGTGGACACACACCTTAAAAAACTTGAAAAAATAGGCACCGCATTCGTGGTACTTAAAATTCAAATCACCTCGTACACGCTACTTGGTTTGTTGTCCCCAAGCCTAAAGGTACAAAAGCGTGTATGGGGTTCCTTTAGAAAAATGATCGCGTATGCGGTTCTTTAGAACTTAGAACCCTGTACGCGGTTTTAAGTCCTAAAGAGCCTCGTACGCGGTACTTGTCAATAAATATATTTTTTGGTCAACTGTGTCTTATTTTTCATGTGGCCGCGAGTTGAGAATCTGGGTTTTTCTCACTAAACCATGCACGGGCTCCCTCTTTTCTCAGCCAAATGCCATGGATCAAGGTTGGTTTTGCTTCATTTTTATTTTTCTTTCACATTTGTTCAATTTTTTTTACGTTTTGAGTTTAAATTCGTTTATTTTGATTAGGTTTTTTTATTTTTTGTTACACAAACCAGATTATGAAAATCCACAACAACAAAAAGATGCACCTCCTCAAAACCCCGAACAAAACCCACAGAATACACCTACAGCTCCTCTTTTTGACCACACACCTGATACACATGAGCAATTGCTTAATCAGTTAGGGAAAAACACAACTAAAATAAATAGACTGATTAATAAATTGAAAACATTTGATCTTGAGCATCATAAATCCCTCACCACTAGCCTAGAAACATTAGCTAGTGGTGCCACTGCAATTTCCACTCAAATTACCAAATGTGGAAACTATAGGGATAGGTGTCTTCAATATTATGCTAGTGGGTTATCATATGAGGGAATGAAAAACAAAAACATTAGTAAACAAAAAATATGTGCCCTTTTTGTTGATCCTAGAACTGGTGAGTCGTTACCTCTTAATGCAAAGAGGTTTCTCATACATTAGTGTACCAATGTGCAGATGAAGAATATTTTTTGGCAGAGGTGGTGGATGGTCTTTTACGAACCACCTTGTAATAAATTTGAGGTGCCATTGTATTTTTTGAAGATAGTATATTGTGAGTTTGTCCTCAATGTGGTGCCTAATTATTTTGACATGAGAGAGTTCCATGGTAGAGGTGGCGGCTCTGCCCAAGATAGACCTGGAGCCCGTAGGCGAGTAGCCCAAGAGAGTCGTCACCCCCTAGCACCCAAACCCAATGTGCATTTTATTGTCCCAATAGACCTGAAAGAGTCGATGGAGCTACAAACTCTTCAAGAAGCCACAACATTGACTGATGCGATCATCCAACATGGGACACAATTAGCACACCCTCTTGTACCAGATGATGAGCCATTAGTTGCTACAAGTGGCACTAGTGAGCCCATTTAGTATGTGTGTTCCACTTGATCAGGGATATACATAGGGATGGATGACGAGGCCACTATAGATGGATCCACATCCCATTTGTGCATGATTTGTGGGAGTAGATGTTAGATCTACATGACTGAGGATGTGGCACTGATGGATGAGTTGATGGCCATGTTGTTAGGCAGTCAGCCGTAGACACAAGTGTGTTGATTTGAATTCATAGCATTTTATTTATCAGTCACTTAAAATTTATAATTGTAAATGAATTTTCATTTATAGATCAATTTAAATTGATACAAATAATATGCATTTCAGGATGCAGCAACGGTATCTAATATTCCTTCCGTAGTTATTGTAGCGGCAACTTCGACGTCTGAGGTATAATTTTTTCAACATGTTAAAATAGAATAGTACACTTTGAATTCAAAAAAATTACAAGGTATACTAACTCTCTTTAATGCTTGATATTTTTTTGTTTGTAGGCATTGTCAGGGGACCAAATGTCCCAAATTGATGACATTACGCTCTCAGCGATCGATTTTGGCCTACAAGGCTATACAGTATCATATTTTGTACACCTTATTTTATTTATTCTTTTGATGGAATATGCAAGTCATTTCATTTTAGATTTTTTTAATTATGTTTAATATTATCTGTACTAACATCTCATGTTAATTTTGTTTTTTTAGGGTACCCCCTCTGTGTCTAGGCCTTGTCCTCAACAAAAGAAATACTCAAGGATACCAAAACGTGGGAAGAAGGTCATTGAACACATTTTTAGTTGTACAATTGTTTGAAAAGGTTGAAATTGTCTTAGTTGGGATTTGTAGATTGATTAGTGTTTTTTGTTTGTTTTATATGTACAACGGCCATTGAGCTACGTAGATATGTTGAATACATCTGATACGCTTGAGGATCGAGAGAGGGCAAAGGTATGTATCTCTACTTTATTTTCTTAATTTGATGATTATACACACGTGTACATCTGAACTTGTGAAAAATTATAATCTTATCATTTTTTCATACATGAAATATCCATGGTTGCTTCATCAATGGCGAGCCCTCCTCCATGTACTGGAGAAGCATCTTAGGCTCTGGTACACTTTTGTTTGATATATTACATTAATTGTATTTAACCTACAATACTTATCATTATATTAATTATATTTAATATTTAATCATTTTTCGTATAGGTAATAGCCACAGTTGCTTCATCAATGGCGAGCACTCCTCAAACTACTGGAGAAGCATTTGAGGCTCCGGTACACTTTTTTTCTCTATATTGTAGATTTTTTAGTATTTTTGATCTATATATGTTAGTACATTGTATTAATTGTATTTAATCTACAGTAGGCCCCTTCGCAATTCAGCCATAACTTGGATCCTTTCAAGTTTGTGTTCAAGAAACCTCCCAAGACTGACAAGGAGAAGAGAAAAAAAACAGTAGATCCTAGATCAACAAATGAGGTAATATACATTTCAATTGCAAAGAAATTATGGTTAAATGCATAGTTATGTTGATAATTGTGAACTATTTTCTACAAATGGATTCTAACTTGGCTTTTGAATTGTGGTTGTGCATCCATCTACAGAGCCGCATATTGCATCAAATAGGCTCGATTTTGATGATCCACCACAAGTATAGGATCATATAGTGTTAGTTGTGGTCATTGAATGACCAATACATGTAGATATGTTCTACATTTTGATTGTATATCGATTTGGACATGGCATATGCCACATTTTTGTAAAACTTGTATTGACTTGGCATATATGCCTTTTTTGATATATATAAATGTTGATATTCGATCCAATAAATGTGTATTGTGTTCATTATTGTGCATTGCATTGATATTAATAGGCATATTCGATACATATAGAATTTGTTCATTGGGTTGATTATTGTGCATTTTGATATATATAAATGATTATTTATAAAGAATTTGTTTGGTGTATTTGGTGGCTGCCCTTTTATAAAGTTAAATGAATATTTGCCTATGTAATCAACAATATGAATATAAACAACAAAAATCTGTGATATAAAACATTGCAATTGTGGAATATGATTTGATAAACTTTCTAAAATGTTGAATTAACCCTACAAAACTCTTTGCTTCAATGAAAATGAAATTCAATGGTAATGGTCAGATTTGATCCATGGTAATGATTAGTGAATGCTTTTGATTCATTTTATTTATATTTGTCAATGTGTGTGGTGCGAGAGCATCCTCATGCTCGCAATGGTGAAATTTTGGTTCTCGTATTGTTTTACCATTGTTTTATCTAAATAAGGTATTTTGGGGCCATTAATGATCATTTGAAGCCATTTGTGAAAGTTTGGGGTCATTTGGATAAAAGATATAAAAGTTGCTCAATTGTTGTCAAAGTTGCTCAGTTGTTGTCAAAGTTGTCAAATTTTGGGCTCATTTGGATAAAAGATGTAAAAGTTTCTTAGTTGTTGTCAAAATTTCTCATTTGTTGTCAAAGTTGTTAGAGTTGTCAAAATTGTCAAAGTTGTCAAAGTTGCAAGATAGGCTAGAATTGATTTTGTTCATCGTGTGCACAAACCAACATCATGAGCACATCCAGTTGGGAAGGTTTACGCTAGGAATTCTCCTTTCGTACCTCCCAAAGCATCAGAACGTTGAGAGCCATACCCTACGGGCACGATCTCTCAAGTGCCCTGAGTCCAAAAAATTGTCAAAATGTGACAGTTTGTTTCTCCCAATCTAGGACACATATGTTCAATCCATTTGAACGAGAGCTATACCCTACCGACGCGATCTCTCAAGTGCCCTGAATCCAAAAAATTGTCAAACTTTGACGGACTATTTTTTCCAATCTAGGATACATATGATCAATCTGTACATGTAGTGTCACATGAGGCTTGTCTACAATGGCATATCTCCATTTCTAAAAACTCAGAGCCATTTTCAATTTGTAGCATTTTTTCGCCTGCTGCAAAAATCGTTAGTTGCATGCAATGCAAAGTTGCAAGATAGGATAGAATTGATTTCGTTTGCCGTGTGCACAAACCAACATCACTAGCGCATCTGGGTGGGCAGGTTTATATTAGGAATGCTCCTGTCATGCCTCCCAAAATGTTGAAACCTCGCGAGCCATACCCTACCAGCGCGATCTCTCAAGTGCCCTGAGTCCAAAAAATTGTCAAACTTTGACAGATTGTTTCTCCCAATCCAGGATATAAATGATTGATCCATTTGAACCTTTAGTGTCACATGAGTCTTGTCTACAATGGCCTATCTCGGTTTTAACGACTCGAAGCCATTTTCAATTGGTAGCATTTTTCGCCTGCTACAAAAACCATTAGTTGCATGCAATGCAAAGTTGCAAGATATGCTAGAATTGATTCCATTCGTCATGTGCACAAAAAAAAATCACAAGCACGTCCGTTTGGGCAAGTTTATGCTAGGAATTCTCCTATCATGCCTCCCAAAGCACCAGAACGTCGAGAGCCATACCCTACCGACGCGATCTCTCAAGTGCCTCGAGTCCAAAAAATTATCAAACTTTGATGGACTGTTTCTCTCAATCCATGATACATATGATCGATCAATTTGAACCTGTAGTGTCACGCGAGGCTCGTCTACAATGGCCTATCTCAGTTTCTAACGACTTGAAGCCATTTTCAATTGGTAGTATTTTTTTGCCTGTTGCAAAAACTAGGAGTTGCGTACAATGCAAAATTGCAAGATAGGCTAGAATTGATTTTGTTCGTCGTGTGCACAAACCAATATCACGAGCACATTCGGGTGGGCAGGTTTACGCTAGGCATGCTCCTGTCGTGCCTCCAAAAGCACCAGAACATCGAGAACCATACCCTACCAGTGCGATGTAGAAGTTGCTTGACAACTTTTTTTACAATAATGATATGTTTTGCTCAAATTGTATCTAGACTCAATCTATGACTCCCATGACCCAATAATGACTCAAATAATTCTCCATTATTAAACAAGAATCAAGAATGCTCATGATTGACCTTATCAAGAATGGTCATGATTGACCTTATCGCATCACATAAACTCAAAACATAGTCACATATTATTCAAAAAAAATCCTCTAAATATGGACAAATCAGCTCTTGGCTATTTAAATATACAAAAAAATGTGTTACAAATCATCTCATGGGCTTTTATACAAAATTTGGCATTTAAATATGTGTGATTCAGCTCATCGCCTTTTTAATATACAAAATTTGGCATCTAAATATGTACAAATAAGCTCATGGCCATTTAAATATACAAAATTATGCTCCTAAACATGTACAAATCATCTCATGGGCATTTATATATACAAAAAAGGAATATAGAACAATTGGCCGATGATATATACAAAATTCTCAAAATCATTCTACTCTGAACTGTAGAATCAATCAAGTGAGCCTTCAGGATCAACTCTAACCCATATTGTGTCAAGTATTGCCTCGTGGTCAGATTCACGAACTTTCCATAAAATCTTGTTATGAGGTCTACCATGGTACTTCATCAAATGAATATTTGTTGCAACAACAAGGTTAGAGAAATGAAGAATATGTCTATGTGTTTCAAAGTCCTTAAACAACCAAACATCAGAATTCTTGATAAGGTATCTCCTAAGCCATGTTCTTGTCATGACAACAGACCCTATTGGGTAATCAATACCCTCTCCATCAATGATTTTGGTTGTCAATTTTCTTTTAGGCTCAAAACAGCGACACAAAAAGTAATATGTTCCTTCTTCATTGTTCTCTTCTGCAACAACTGCATACACATGACCTGCATTTTATAAAGTGATAATTAATACCAAAAATAAAGTGTGGTGTACAACAAAATGAACCAAAAAGAATACTTGCAAAAAAATTAACTCAAAAAATCACTTGAATCCATTAGGTCGAATACATGGTCAAAATCCACTAATGTCTCCATCTGGCTCAATTGTAGTGCTTTGAGAATTTTATATGTATCAATGGGAACCAACGATCTACAAGACCATTTGTCAACCCACTCTTGTGATTCACATTCTTCCCACAAAAAATACATTCATGAAGAGCAAAAAAATACCATCTGTCTCGTATAAATTACAAGTGAACTTGCATTTGAACTCATAAATGAGTCCATGTCACTCGATCTTGCAACTGTACAACAATTTAGATAGTTTTCAATGTTAGATTCAGTGATCAACCAAAAATATCTACGAACCATTGATGTACCTGGATTACTTAGACCCATCGTAGAGTTACACCATCACACACTTGTTTTTGCATCTATCAACTCAGCACCACCTTCGTACTTGAATTCTTCTCTAGCTAGGGCTCTTTTTACACATGCTCCTGCACCATCGTGCTCTCCCTTACCATGTCCAGCCTTAGTGAAATTCCAAAAATGTTGTACACCGCTTGTCATATGCATCCTTGTCAACCAATAAAACATCCTTGCATTCTTGAATTGTGCAGTGCAATTATCTGACCATATTAAGTGTCGGTTGTATTGTATGTTTCTTTCCTTTAAATTATCATAGAAAAAATTTAAACATCCTTGTACAAACTAGTTTCTCTTGAAACATTTTCATAAATTTAGCTACAAATATATCATTTTTCACTAACTCACATCTCTTCAAATCTTTTCCATCTTTAACTCCATATGTGACTGTCTTGTATTTTCCAAAAGAAACTAGTTTCATACCAATTTCACATGTGCTCTCCAAATGTACACATCTTGGTAAACGTTGCAAACCACCACATATAGCGCAAGAACCTTCCAAACAAGGCATCTTATAATAAATACAACCATCATGTCTATTACATATCACACTTGAAATAAATTCTCTTGTCGACTTAGGAGGTGCTTGTATATTGCATTCCTGCAAAACATCGTTAGTGTGCAAAGTAGAACAAATATGATGAAAAATATCATAGTGCATGGAAAATTCAATATGCATCCTACAACAACATGTGGTACGTACATGATTACTCTTAATATAAAAAGGTTTTGCCATTTCAAAAAATATTTGAAAAATTCTTATTTGAGGAAACTTTTCAAGGAATCTTTCATAAAATTTTGTTTGAGTCATATCCAAATAGTGTTTGGCATGTGGCTCACGATTTGTAGACCCGATTCGCCTTCTAACAACATCTCTTTGGTTGGGCGAAAATCTTGTGTCGTCATGCCAAAAAAAATTAATTAATGTTCTTAGTGCATCAACAACAACTTTGTCTTTGCGTGGTAGTCTACTTGAGAATGCCCAAAGAGAATTATTGTTAGGTTCCTCTATTTTTTCTTGCCTCTATAATGCTTTACTTAATGTTGTTCTACTAACGTTTAATGACTTACTTGTTTTGCCTATCAAACGATCTTTTTTTATTTTCTTTCTCATTATGGTTGATGTAATGACACGTTGAGTAACATTAGAATCTTTAGTACGTGATTTTGAACCAATAGCTTGATATGCATCAAATAGATTTCTCACAATATTTCTTTTGTTGTTACTTTTGGATGATCTTAGGCCTAGGATTTTCATTGTCTCTCTAAAATTGAAATTTTTAATCATTTGAACAATTAATTGACATCGTGTGGTTTGATTTAAGTTTTCAAAAGAGTTTTTCCATATTCTTTTATCCATTCTCTTACAAGTTCGTTCATTCATTTTATCGAGGATTGGCTTCAATATATTCTCATCAATGTCAATTAGATACTTTGATTTCCTACGAATTATTCTATGAGGTTTTAACATCGGTGCATTGCGTGCATTGGGTACATTCAATTCATCAGATAGAGAAGGTGTATGTTCATTATTTAATTGATTATTCAATGTGGTCTCTTCTTCAATCGCATTAGGTTCATATGGTAAATCACATGTCTCTTCTTCAATTGCATTAGATGCATTATGTTTGTTTGGTAAATCGAATTGAGATGTTGATGATGACATACCTTCTTGTCTCATTATTCTTATGTCAGGTAATTTCTTTATACATTGCCTTTGTCTTTCCTTTTCAGCCTCTCATCGTTCCATCATTCCTCGCTTGTTCTTTCCCATGGTTGATATTGATTGTCCTAAATATAATTATTGCAGTTGAAGAAAAATAAACTCTACAACTCCCAAAGATCACCTGCATGCAAACCTATCACAGAAGGAGAGAAGAAAAAAAGCTATGGAGGCCAAAATTTAGAAATCCAGAAAAGAGGAGTCATATTGATTGTGCAACCAGAATGCAATTCAATAATTACAGTTGTTATGAAAATACAAAGAGAGAATCCTTATAAAAGGATACTCGAAACCCTAAAGAATTATAAGATTCCTAAGTTTAGCTTAAGCATTGAGTATAATAGACTAATAATTAAATAAATAATTATTAGCTAATAAAATATTACTCTAACAAGAATCATATTACATATATATGTAAACAAAAGTTTATAAACAATCAAATAACCATAGATTTGAGAATTATCATTGTTTTTTTTTTAATCAAAACTATTAAATAATCACAATAACATTGACAAAACTAATAAGAACAACAATTCAATCATTTGAAATCATGTAAAAACAAAAAATTCACTTACTTCTATGTATAAAACAGTCACAGAAGCGCAGACACAGTTGTTGTGGGGCCTTCAACGACCTCAAAAACTTCTTTTGAGGCCATAGAGGCAGTTGGGCAACTAAAATTATATGTCCCAGTACCGTGTACGTGGTCTCTTTAGTAATCCCATACGCATTGTTAGGCCCTATAAATGTTTGTAGACCAACGTTAATATTCTCGATACCCCGTATGCGTTGTTAGGCCTTAAAAACCAACGAACTAATAGTCCTAGTACCTCGTACGCAGTGTAGTAAAGAAACTGTGGAGAGAGAGAGAGAGAGAGAGAGAGAGAGAGAGAGAGAGAGAGAGAGAGAGAGAGAGAGAGAGAGAGAGAGAGAGAGAGAGAGAGATTAAAGTTTAATTATCATTAATAAAATATCTATACACACATCTTTTAAAGAACTCTTATTTATTTGACATGACTTCAAAAAGTGAGAATATTTATTTGACATGACTGCAAAAAAGTGAGAATATTTATTTGAGACCGTTAGCTAGATCATCAGCTTGGAAACAACTCCATTGTGTGGCTCTTAGTATTCTGAGAATTGCAGAGGAACAAATTGGAAAGAAAAAATGTGCATTACCAAAGATTGCCCAAAGCCCAACAACAAGAGGAGTGTGGTTGAGGGATGATGCACAGTGGGTTTTGTACACTGATTCAAATGCTAAGAATATCAAGGAAAGTATAGCCTCTGCTTCTCAAACTGTGGACCTTGGGATTATTAGGTCTACTGTTCATCCAAATGGTGACCACTACATGAGAGACCTAATTGCAATACAACAATATAAAGTAAGGGAGATAAAGGGGGTAGGGGGAAGGAGAGAGAGAGAGAGAGAGAGAGAGAGAGAGAGAGAGAGAGAGAGAGAGAGAGAGAGAGAGAGAGAGAGAGAATGGAAAAATGTGCATTACCAAAGATTGTCCAAAGCCCAACAAAAGGAGTGTGATTGAGGGATGATGCACAGTGGGTTTTGTACACTGATTCAAATGCTAAGAATATCAAGGAAAGCATATCCTTTGTTTCTCAAATTGTGGAACTTGGGATTATTAGGTCTATTGTTCATCCAAATGGTGACCACTACATGGCAAACCTAATTGCAATACAACAATATAAAGTAAGAGAGAGAGAGAGAGAGAGAGAGAGAGAGAGAGAGAGAGAGAGAGAGAGAGAGAGAGAGAGAGAGAGAGGGTGGAAAAAATGTGCATTACCAAAGATTGCCCAAAGCCCAAAAACAAGAGTGTGGTTGAGGGATGATGCACAATAGGTTTTGTACACTGATTTAAATGCTAAGAATATCAAGGAAAGCATAGCCTCTTCTGCTCAAACTCTAGACCTTGGGATTATTAGGTCTACTGTTCATCCAAATGGTGACCACTACATGGAAGACCCAATTGCAATACAACAATATAAAGTAAGGGAGATAAAGAGGGTAGGGGGAGGGAAAGAGTGGGGAGGGAGAGGGGGAGAGGGGGAGAGGGAGAGAGAGTGAGGGAGGGAGAGGGGGAGAGAGGGGGAGGGAGAGAGAGAGAATGGAAAAGGGAGAGAGAGAGAGAGAGAGAGGGTGGAAAAGGGAGGGAGGGAGAGAGAGAATGGAAAAGATAGATAGATAGAGAGAGGATGGAAAAAATGTTTGTTACCAATGATTTCCCAAATCCAACAACAAGAGGAGTGTGGTTGAGGGATGATGCACAATGGGTTTTGTACACTAATTCAAATGCTAAGAATATCAAGGAAAGCATAGCCTATGTTGCTCAAACTGTGGACCTTGGGATTATTAGGTAAACTGTTCATCCAAATGGTGACTACTATATGGAAGACCTAATTGCAATACAACAATATAAAGTAAGGGAGATAAAGGGGGTAGGGAGAGAGAAAGAGTGGGGAGGGAGAGAAGAAGAGAGAGGGATGGGGTATGGAGGAAGGGGAGAGGGGGAGCGTGTTGGTTTGTCATTCTTCTAAGTAGTATTAGTACTGCTTTTTATATTGTAATAATGGTTCATCTTGCCACCTTAGGATATCGCATGACCCCTTAGGACGTCATATGCTCCTAAAGGGTCATGTGGTGTTATGTGGGGTCATACAGTGTCCTATGACCCCTTAGGACACCATATGACCCCTTAGGTGTCGTTATGGGTCATGTAATGTGTCCTTAGGGGTCATATTGTGTCCTAAAACCCTTTAAGACACCATATGGTGTCATTATGGGTCGTATGGTGTTCTAAGGGGTCATATGGTGTCCTATGACCCCTTAGGACATCATATGCTCCTAAAGGGTCATGTTGTGTTATGTGGGATACGAAGGGGGAGAGAGAGAGAGAGAGAGAGAGAGAGAGAGAGAGAGAGAGAGAGAGAGAGAGAGAGAGAGAGAGATGGGGGGAGAGAAAGACATGTCACATGATGTCATTAGGGGTCACGTGGGGTCCTAATTGAGCCACACGTGTTACAACACCATATCACCCCTTAAGACACCGTTTGACCCCTTGATATATCATACATGGTCTGAAGAGGTCACTAGGTGTTATGTGGGGTCCTGAGAGAGAGAGAGGAATACAATACAATACAATAAGATATCAAAAGACAATATATATCAATATACATACATACACATATACATAATACACATAAAATATCAAAAGACAATACACATACATGCACATATATGTGTGTGTATGTATACATAATATATTATCTATTATTATATAATATATTATATACATATTATCTATACATATATACACATTATCTATACATATATATACATGAAATGTCATATTTTGCATATTATACATATACATATATGTATGCACACACCCACATTTTAAACACAGGGCAAAAGCACGTACGCGTTGTTTTAGCTTTAACACCGCGTACGTACTGCTTATTGTAAAGACCCTGTACGCAGTTTTGTTTTAAAAACACCCTGTACGCATTGTTTATAGTATAGGGAGCCCATGCACGCTTTTAACTGTTTAGGCTTGTGAATAGGCCTGGATGACAAAGCTGCAGGTTGGAAGTTTGATTTCCCTCCATTTCCCTCCTTTTTGACGTGTTTTGTTTTATCAACTTGGTTTCTCGACTTTGTCATCATCAGGTTTACACTTCATCAAGTGGGTATTTGTAAAATTGCCACCATATTTTTACCCATCTTCTAAGATTTCTAACCATTATTTGTTTTTTAAATTTGAACAACAATAACATATTATTTTTGAATTTCTTTTACCAGTGTCTCCATAGTTCTCAAAGACATACGTGAACCATTTTTTTAATAACTTTTGATCTACTTATCTAAATTTAAAAAACTTTATATATTATTGTAGTGAACTTGATTCTTACAATTTAAAAAAAAAAAAATTGTATTTTTGATTGTTTTGGTGCAAGTTATGCTTCACGCACGAACAGGTACCTGATTTTCAGGATGTGCTTGATTGGAAAAATCATAAAAAAAAAATACTCAACAAAAAATTACAAAAAAATATACAACTTCTAGTGCTCACTCTTAACTATCTTTCTGCCAAATGATTTGTCAAAATACTAAATCTAACTATGACTTTTTTGATGCGCACGTCAGACACTGTGTTATGTTTTTCAGAAAAAATTAGGGTCTTTTTTTCGTGCGCGAAGGATTTGACCCCCTTAATCTTATCCGATTTTGAAAAAGTTTAGTAGTTTGGAAACTAGATTGAGAGTAATATAACATTTTTTCTTTGATTATCTTCATATCTTGAGTGGATGACTTTCAACTTTCACCTCCAAGTTTAGGTTCACCCGATTTCAGAAAAAAAAGAAAAAAAAGAAAAAAAAAAAAAAAGTGTCCACTTATACCCACCCTTTTTATACACATCTTTGTGCACTTACCCTGGCAATAAGATATACTATTATGATTATATTATAATATAATATTATTTATTTATTTATTTTTATTTTTTATATTATATATATTTAATTATTTATTTATATATCAAAAGCTTCTTAGGTTTTGCACTCACATTGTTTCATTCGACAACGAAATCCTTCTCACACATTCTTGCATTATGTAATGTTGTTTCTTCCCTTCAATCTAGCACATTGACGATGGATAGTAGGGTTGTTCATCCATGATGCTTTGGTTTTTCTTCATCTTCATGACCATGGGAAGTCTCACACAACTTTAAGGATGCCCTAAAAGTGGGCACCAATATTCAGCCCTACAAATGAGCAAATTTCTAGTTGACCAAGGCTTCGTCGGTGATTTGTCCTTCCCTGACCTAATCTTCATGCAGGATTGTGCTACTAGGGTATCTTCATTTTTAGAGGACTAATCAACAACCCATTTTTTCCCCAATCCCCTCCTTCCCTCTACTCCTTTGGGGGTAACAATCAACCTAAGCAGTATGTTACCTTTCTATCATTTAGATTTGATCCCAAATATTTGTTTAAGCAACAATACACATGTCAATGAATAATTTCTAATGGAGCACACTCTCATTAGCAAATTCACCAAATCATGGCCAAAGTTGTGGGATATCCATGTATGGATCTTTGAATTTTGGAAGGAGGGCTTCTTGGAGGAAGTAAGCATTTACGCTTGTCCTAGGGGCTTCTTCATCCTTGAGTTTCAATCTCTTGAAGATAAAAAGGTGTTGGAAAATGGCATTTGGTTCCTCAATGGTGACTTTTTGTGCCTAAAGCCTTGGTTCCCATCCTTTGACCCAATATACAATTCTTTCTCTTTTGAATACCATCTTCTATCTCCCCATGCAATTTAGGGAACTTGATTCTTTGCATGTAATTGGCAACGACCATAGGAAGTATTATTGCTCGTCTAAGGAGACAATCAATTCTGCTAGCTCTATTGGTGTGCATATATGCATTGAAATGGACCTTTCCAAAGGGCTATTTACTAAGATATATTTAAAAGGGGGAAATAAAACTTGGAGGAAGCCACTAGACAACGAAAAAAATCCCTTTCGAGGAATTTTTTTCAGTAGATCACACTATTGCACAATGCAAAAAGGAAGTTCATGTGAGGGGTCTTTAGGCTTCAAGAGACAAGCCTACCTAATGGATTAGGCTTGAAAACCATCATTATATAATTTCTCCTAATCCCCATAATGTTATGGTACCTTTCTATAATATTCTTGATATCAAACAAAAATTTGATCTATCCCCTTCTCAAGTTACTTTCAACTTCTCATATTTTTAATGGTATTTCAAACTCTCCTAAGTCAATTATTGCTAATGATAGCAAGAGCTTTAGGACTGAGAATTTGGCTATGATTTCTATAGGGTCTTAAGCTCTTGGTAAAGGTAATGATACCTTATCAGATGAGGTGGAGCAGACTTTGGAGAATCCCCCACACCCAAATCTAGATTGGATTGAGGTGAAAAGAAATAAATCCTCACAAAAAACACTTTAAATGACATTAAGGTCATCCTAGAAGAAGAAAAATTTATAATTTGTAATTTTTCTCTAAACCCATGTTTTGATGGGTTGGTAGGTATTTTAAGGATAGTAGTTATTTGTTAGATGATAAGCATTATTTATTTATTTTGATCGGTAATTGGCCGAAGCCTGAATAGCTTTTGTCTAGAGCTATTAACCAATGGGGACACAGTAGAGGGCCCCATCCCCATTACATATCTTTGAATTATTATTATTATTATTATGTTTGATTAGATTGACCCCAAGACCTTCCCCATCCTATGAAAGGCCAAGAGTCACAGCTTAGAATTCCACTTCAGATGTCCCTATTGGGAATTGAACTTGGGTCTCCATAGTGAGAACCCAGTGTTTTTAACCAGTTAAGCTCAACCCCTTGGACTTGATGATAAGCATTATTACTTTCTTTATGCACTCCTAATTTTAGGGCATGCACTTTTACTATATTAGAGATTATATGGGGTATAAATCCCTTATGTCTAGCTTATGGATAAAAAGAATTATATTATAATCTTAATATAAATAAGAATTATTTAATATTAAAATCTATTATGATTGTATAAATAATTGTATTGGTAGGAAATTGAGAATTAGGGTTTAAGATAATAAAACCACTAACTAGCCCTATTAACACCACCACATTGAAAGAGGGTTGAACCCAATAGATCTACGATCAATCCTTGTGGGAAAGAGACAAAATTATGATTAGATTCAACAAAACAATAAAATATTGAAGCAATATGACATAAACTGTAAGCTATAGATATCCCACTGAGCCACAAACTTGGATCTAGGTAAAAGAAGACGTGTCGGACCTATTCCCAAAAGATCGGCCTCATTTTTTGGGACCAGGTAGTATAGATTTTCCCTGGTCCTCCAAATTTTCCATCGTTGAAAGTTGACATGTTTGCCACTGTTGACTTTGTCAAATTTTTCCGAGTACAACTCCAAACTTGTTTCCTGCACATAGAAAGAAATGGAAATATGTTGGGAATAGGGGTTTGCCTTAGGTCAAATCCTGGTTTTGGAATTAACCATAAATTGAATTGACAAATATAATGAAAGACTGAAGTAAAGTACTTTCCTTTTGAGGGAAAGACTGAATCTGAAATGTAATGTTGAAAACTGCAATGTTTACCTTGATGAAGTTTTGTTTGTCTTCACACAAAGAAATTAGGATTTTATGTAGGATGTCTTCTAAAACATTGATCATGAATGTCATCTTCAATGCTTGAACTTGACTTCACTTCTACTCCAATGCTTGATGAATGACATATTGCTTTCTCACTTGAATTTTTTAGAGTGTAGATCTTGATTTCAATTCGTTAGGTTAGAAATGAGAGCAGTACACCTCCTTTTATACTTATCTGTCAAAAATCAAATTAAATTTTTGCAACAAGCCGACACGGGATCAAAATTCCCGCTCATCAATGATAACCATTAGGGGGGTGCAATTTGGTGCCCAATTAAGAGGCTCAAGGCATGATATGCCTTGGTCCTAATTTAGGACCAGGGTGTGGTATGCTCTGGTCTTGAAAATTAGGACTCTGAAAATGGGGTGAAACTATGAAATTAATGAAAATGTGGAATAGGTAAGTGGTGTGAGCATAATCAACATCGCAATCAGGCCTTGGAAGATGGAAAATGAGGCCTAGGTGAGGAAAGAATTGTAGGTGATTACAATTTAGGATGCTACATTTAGCCCCCACTTTATTATGAGTATGAGACTAAGCATACTGATGATAAAGTACAAAGTTGCATTGAAAAACTTCTATCAAGATATCAAAGAGACAAGACACACTAAGCCCCCAAGGACTTTAGGATCTCACTACTCTAATATTGAGATCAAAGGGACGACATAAGAGAAGGAGAGGGAACACATGGATGTACTATCCTAGTATGATTTTCTTCCTACAAGTCATGAAAAAGAAAAATACCAAATTACAAAGCAAAAGGCTTAGTTTGCAAAGTAATTGGAGTATGGAAACATGTCATAGTGTGTGCATAAAGTGTAGTAGTGAGCGAAGTGTACGCCCCCATGTTAAAGAAATTGCATATTCCTTATCAAGAGAAATTGATTTAAGGTAGCATGCATCCAAAATGCAATAACGTTACCACAATGAGATGCCCCCAAGAAAGGACAAATCAAAGGATAATGGTCAAAAAATATATATATCACATAAGGAATCCACTAACTTTGGGGTCAGTATGCTCTTATGATAAATAATGAATATTAATAATATTTATATTAAATTGACCTCACCCCCAAAGGTAGTGGAACTACAAGCACATTGGAAGAAGGGAACATGTGTCTTTTGGAGTCAACATGGAAGAGACCAAAAGAGATCTCAATGCTTTGCATCGTCCCCAAGTAGACAACACAAGGGATAACATATTGAAGAACTGAGATTCAAATAGAAGAATGTCACAACATATTTTACTTCTTTATTACCTTACACCAACAGTGTAACAAGGGTCATCCAAAGAGAACCTAACATAGCACAAAAACATATCAAGCAATACATCATGGGGGAAGCACATTACAAATAAGAAAACACACAAGAGAGAATCTGTGACACGAATGAAGCTAATCAAGTAAATCATCTGCCTCCCAATCTTGTTGAGCACCATTTAGGGATAGTGGACAAGATGCAAGAGAAGCCACTTCAATCACAAAATATGGATCTACTACAAGTTCCAAATGAGGACCATGCTCTAATGATGAGTCATTTTGTTTGTAACTAGGAGCTAGTGTCAATGCTTTTGAAAAATGTGAAGATAAGTCATGATTAACATCAATAAGCTCATACATATCATCATTATCATTCGAATTAATATTGTTAGCATGAACAACATCATCATCCATATCACCATTTTTCTTAAGCATTTTTAATCTTGGTGATTATGTTAAACTTCCTCCCCAATGTTAGGCGAAGGCTATACACATGGGATCGAGTCAACATTTGGTGTCTTCGGGGAGGAAATGTTTTGGGAAGCAGCTTCACAAGCCTTGGCACAATGTCTTTGTTGGCATTCTCTCACACAATAGTCCCTTTTAGTTTTAGTCAAGACTTGTTAAGGTTGAGGATCAATGGACATAGGCTTCTTATTTTTCTTTAAAGGAGGAGGACCAAGAGAAGCTCTACTAGGTTGAGACATAGGAGATGCCAATCGCTTTCCTTTTTAAGATGTAGAAGTGGGAATGAGGTATATATGAGAGGAATATGAGGAGTAGGAATAATACCAAGTCCATTTGGGGGAGGAGGAATATCCATAGGTATAGGATCTATAGGCTTACTTAAGGACATGATCATATTATTTTTCCACTTCTGATAAGATAAGAAAAGGATGCCACTTCAAGGCTTAAGAGGTTCAAGTTGTTGATGCCAAAAATAATCAAGGGTGAAATTACCATGCTTCACTATGGAATGACAAAGGCTATGATTCATTGTTACGATAGTGCCATTATGAGGGAATTTTAAACATTTATGGATTATAGAAGGAATAGGTTTCATGGAAGAGAGCTAAGGATGTCCCAACTTCACACAAAATTGATCCAACGTAGGAATGATAGCAAAAATTGCATCTTAGAACTTAGTACCAACCTAATGGGGAGAGTAATAGAGCCAATAGTAGGGCAAGAGAAACCATCATACACCTTGACCATAACATCAGATTTATCATATGGAACTTGATGCAATTGTAAAGTATAAATATATTCTCTAGTAATCACATTCACCATACACACTGTAGTAACGAGCACTCCTCATGAGAGTTTGTCTTTATCTTTGCAGTGATATACAATGGGCCATCATGTGCAATAATAGTCTCACTAGGATCAAAAGTAATACATAGATCTTTAGGAGGTATAGTTTTATCCACAAGATTCACAACATTATTTTACTCCATACCAAGGTCATTGGGAGAAAAGGCGAGAGACTTCGACTCAACAACATTAGTAAAGTGAGAAGGCAAATAATTGGTGAAGATTTGGAGGAGCTACAGACTTGTTTCCCTTGTCATTCACACCAACTATAAATATAGTAATTCTATAAATGTAGTCTTGAATATTATTCCTCAATATATAATATTTCTAAGTATCATGGTGAGGTTGAGAGTGATATTGACAAAAGGCTTTTGGATCATGGTAAGATGGAAATGGTTTAGAAGTATCAATTAGCTTGATGGGAGGAAGTTTAAACACATTAGCATTTATCAACCTCAACATTATACTATGCAAAGACTCAAAAAGAGGAGTAAATGTTTTTCTAAAGTATTTGGATAAAGGGACTGATGCTCTGCAAAAAGGATTAGAAAATCTATTTGATGGCAACACACACAAGAGCACAAGAAATAAACGTTAGTGTTAGCAACAAAAGATTATCCTAAACAGGCATATCAAGAGAGATATTAAGCATGAAATAGATAGCATATAAACATATAATAAAATAGCTAATCAAGATGCTCATAGTTGCTCCTCTCTTGTTCCTCTCCTCTCCAAGTTCCACATGAGTGTAGCTCTCAGCTTTTAGCACTAGCCATGGATGCCATATGGAGATTCAAGATGGTTGAAAATGATAAATAAATGCTATGCAAGTGTAGATAGTGATGCTATGAAAAAGCTCTATGCTAATACCAGTATAACAACAATACTCTAATGCTTCCTTCTTTGCTTGAGGAGAAGGGTTCTATTTATAGAAGAAATGGGGAAATGAAGGGTTAAGATTGAGCAATCTTAACAAGGGTTAGGATTGGAAGATATTCAATCCATGTGAGACTTTCAACCCAATCCCATGTTGACAAGTGTCACCATGAGGAGGCTTGAGAGGAGAGATAAGGGGCATTAAATGCTTGAGGGGACATGACGGTTACCCTAGGGGGTTGGGTTAAGGCTAGGTTAATGGATATTCCTTTTATCCAAAGGATAAATGAATGTGCAAGGGTTAAATGGTTACCTTAGTCAAAGAAATAAATGCTTTGAAGAGACCCATGAGTCAAAAGGATGGTTAAGTTAGAGGAAAGTCTCTAACCAAAGGTAAAAGGTGAGTTAACCATAAATGGTTATGTAAGAGTCTTTAATGGTTTGGAAGACTTTAGAGGTTAACCATTTGAAGACTTAAAGTCTTAATGACTCTAAGTTGCTTAGGAATGTGACAATATTTAGGGGATGGATTAGGCTAATTAGGAAGGGGTTAGAAGAATCTAGAAGGGGGTTAGGATTGCAAGTGGATTTTGTAGGAGGATGCAAGTGGGAGGAATTTTGGGATTTTCAATTAAAATAAAATCATTTATTTCAATTAAATGGTGTAATTTGCATTTGGATAGATATTTAAATAAATATTAATTTATTTAAATGTGAATGTGAATTTTGGATTTAAATAAATCTTAATTTATTTACATGAGAAAAAGGAAGATAAACCATTTAAATGCTTGAAGACTTTGAGGGAAACCATTAAAGGCTTAAGAAGACTCTAGAAGGAAGCCATTAATTTAAAGACTTTAAGGGAAACCATTAAAGGCTTAAGAAGACTCTAGAAGGAAGTCATTGAGTTTGAAGACTTTAAGGGAAACCATTAAAGGTTTGAGAAGACTCTAGAAGGAAGCCATTAAGTTTGAAGACTTTAAGGGAAACCATTAAAGGTTTCAAGTGGGTGAGGATAAATAGGATTTTAAATAAATTATTTATTTATTTAAAATAGTTGTGCAACTTGCATTTGTACGAAAATACAAGTGGGTGGCGGATAAAGGTGATTTAAATAAATGTTAATTTATTTAAATGTGAGAGATGGGATTTTGAGGATTTAAATAAATATAAATATTAATTTAAATGTGAGAGAAGATTTAATTAAACAAATATGATTTATTTATTTAATTAATGGCCTGAATTTGGTTAAGTGAATTAAATCAAATAAATTGAATAATTTATTTAATTAATAAGAGAAGAGGGTTAAGATGAATTAATTAAATATTAATTTAATTAATTATTGATTGATGGTTAAATAATCAAATAAATACTAAATATTCATTTAATTAAGTGGATAGATTTATGTGACTACAGGGACCACGCCTGATGTCGTGGTTGCAACTTGAGCGTTGATGTTGTTATTTATCTTGACGTAACCCTTGTTTAGTTTAAACTTCACAAATGATTGTTGAGCACCCTCATTCTTATCAACTAGAGCCATTGAAGGAGATGATTCAAATTATCTCACTTAAAACTAATAATTATGAAGCACTACACACAATTGCATAAAGAAAGTAAACTCTGAAAATAGAAGTATCTCTCTAATTTTTTTTGTAAATTAGCAATAAAAATTATTTGAACATCATAATCAACCACTTGATAAGCAATTTGAGAATGCAAATGTTTATATCTACCAATTAAATCAGTCACTTTTTCTTTAACTCCTTGCTTACGATGAATCAAATCAGTCTAAGCAATTTTAGGACCAATATGATTTTGAATTTTTTGAATTAAAGCATTAGCCAATTGTTGAAATGATGTAACAAAATAAGGAGACAAAGAACAATACCATTGCAAAGCTTTATCTCTAAAGGTTCGGGTAAACAATTTAGCCATCAGTCTTTGGTCATGAGCAAAATCACTACACAAACTTTGAAAATGTCTATAATATGCATTTCTAGGCTTTTTAGATGTTTTGGATGCAATGGTGAGGTCTATTTTAATCTAAGATGCACAATTTTTTGTTCAAGGCTAAATCTCTCAAACAGAGATAAAAAATCATAGTTTTAGTGCTTTATTACTAAGTTGGGGTTTAAATCCCATCACTCCCAAAATCATCAATATAATCAAAACACCTATCACAAAGGAGAAAATAAAGATTTGTTATGTAACCTTGAGAATTATATCGATCCAAAAAAGCATCTTAATGATTATAATGAATAATAATGAATCTTTATAAAAGGAAAAATTAGAAAAAAACCCTAGATAAAACCTTGGGCAAGGATTATATAAGATCATGACATGTGTTCTCATTGATGCTATGAGACAAAAGAACACGTATAAGTTTAGCTTAAATATAAGTTAAAAAAAGGGACCTAATTAATTAATTAATTAGTTTGGTAATACATGGTGACATGTATATTTTATCCCATCTTCCCATTGTAAGATATTCTACCTCATGGCTCCTCTTAGGTATTGATCTTTATCTAATATGCATACATGCATTTTAGATCTTTAGAGATGTTAGAGTAAAACAACGAAATAAACTATATAAAAGTAAAAGATAATAAATATAGTATGCAAATGTTTTTAGGAGGAATACATAGTTATAGGTTTATTTTAGTGCATCAAATATAAATGTTCCTTTTTGCAATTATGTAAATGATATTCAAACAAGAGACGCATTTGGTTCCTACCATAGTGTTTTTGTATTAAATTTTGAACTTTTATAAATTGTAGTAATAATATTAAAATGTTGACATCGATTAAATAATACTATGAAATTCTTTAAATAATAATTGTAGCAATATTATAGTAAATCTTCTGACAAATAGTATTGATAAAAGTTTGACCTTGAAGCATCTATATTTAAATGTTAAAACATAAAATGCTTTTCCTTAGTAAGCAAACAAAAGATGCATTGCATCTAGTTCCTGTCAAGTAAAATCTATAACATATTGGTTAGTTAAACAACATTGTAACAATAATGATTTGTGCATGTAACAAATACTAGATATGTATAGTAAAGGTTTTACAAAAAATAAAATACGCCAAATTAAAATTAAAGCTCCATGTACAATAATTTTTAATCTACATATATAATAATAGTAATAACTATATAGTACAACTTGAGTTGGCCTAGTGGTGGAGAATTTATGCTCTTGAAATAGAGGTCACAAGTTCAAATCCCACAAAGGGGGTAGAGTATGTACACCTTATCGGCTTCAGCCCATTACCTATCAAAAAATAAAATAATAATAACTTTATAATTATAATCAGTATACAGATATTATTATTAATTTATTAAATAGAATAATAAATATGATAACTAGTATTATGTATAAATATGCATGTAATAATTAATGAATACAACAACAACAACAACAACAACAACAACAACAATAATAATAACATATATTATTATTCATAATAATTATTCTATACATATAATTTTATCATTGTATAAATGAGTCAATTAAAGCTATACATTTAATCTTTTTATATGTTTGATATTTATAATTTTATGTATTTTTTAAATTATTATTATAAAAATTCAAGTAGCTTTATCACCCATAGTATTGTCACAAGAAATAGGACTAGTAATTGCACCTTGGTGTGCAATGGGTACACTGAAGAAGTGTGGAAGGTAAATTAGGAAAAATCTTGGTCTATTTTTTTTCAAACATTTGTGAAGTACATAATATTTTTTTTCAACATAGGTTTCAATGGAGAAGTGATATCTTCAAAGCAACTATGCATCCACTTACAAGGACCCAAACATTATTGAAAAAAAACCTTTGAATCGGGAAGACAATTAGGCTCATATTGTCATGTTTGCATTAGGGAGAGATGGAGAGATAAAGGAAGGAAGAGAAAAAGGGAGATAAGGAGATAGAAATAGAGAGGTAGATAAAGATGGAGATGGAGATGAGATAAAGGAAGGAAGAGAAAAAGGGAGATAAGGAGATAGAAATAGAGAGGTAGATAAAGATGGAGATGGAGATGGATATTGAGAGAGAGAGAGAGAGAGAGAGAGAGAGAGAGAGAGAGAGAGAGAGAGAGAGAGAGAGAGAGAGAGAGAGAGAGAGAGAGGTATGGGAAGATAAAAGGGGAGAGGTAGAGTTAGAGAGATAGATGGGTGTAGAGAGGGGGATATATAGAGAGAGATGAAGAAGATAGAGAGAGGGAGAGATAGAGGGTGATGTAGAGAGATAAGGAGAGAGATAGAGAGATATAGACAGAGGTAGAGAAATGTATTGGTAGAAAGAGATAAAGAGATGGGAGAGAGAGATGGGAATAGAAAGAGACACAAGAGTGAGAGGGAGATAAAGGGAGAGATAAATAAAGAGATTGAGATATAGAGAAACATAGATGTGGTGAATAAGAGAGAGTTAAAGATAATAAGAGATAGATAGAGAAGGAGAGGGAGAGATAGGGAGATATAGATAAATATAGAGAGATTTAGAGGGGGAAAGAGTGAGAGAGAAAGAAGGTGATAAAGATAACTTGTAATAGAGATATGGAGACTGATGTAGAGAGGGAAAGATATAGAGATAAGGTAAAAGCACAAAATTGTGTCATGTTTCAAGCCAACTTATCAGCACAAGTGAATTTAAGTAATTCTAACTAAAAATTAATTCTAGTCAAACATATGGTCTATAGAGATTCATTATAGCTATGTTATCTATGGGCCACAATTTTTCCAATTAGAATTGTCTACTAAATGT